>NW_025745427.1:125000-425000 GCF_021184085.1 Oncorhynchus gorbuscha
AGAGAGAGAGAGAGAGAGAGAGAGAGAGAGAGAGAGAGAGAGAGAGAGAGAGAGAGAGAGAGAGAGAGAGGAAATACTAGCAGTAGCACATCCTGTAACAGGCTCTTTAACTGTCATTAGTAACACATTCATCATCATTACTGAACACACAAAGGTGAAGGGTCATCCTCAGGTTAATGACAACAATAAACACAATGACCAGACACACATTCTACTATGTGTACACTGCCATTATTCTGACTGCTTTGTTGGTGATCATCAAAGCTCATTATAGGAGATGGTGAAAGACCTGACTTCACTGTTCACCACAGTTTCCTCATTCAAGGGGATCTCAACAGGGGAGGAGCAACTGCTACACAGACCGTTTCACTCACTCTCTGCTGTGGAACCAAGTCATGGTTCAGGAATGAATACAACACTAACTTTGATCTAGGTGACATCCTTGAAGCTAAATGAGAGCTGATGTGTTTACAGCCAGTCTGGCTATTCTAGGTCTGTGCTCCACCAACAGCAACGCCAGTCTACGCAGTGTGTGTGTATGTCTGTGTGTGAGCGTGGGAGCGTGTGTATGTGTATGTGTGTGTATACTTGCGTGTGAGTGTGTGACAGAGAGAGAGAAAGGGTGCGTGTGTGTATACGTTCGTGTGTGCCTTTCATCCCTACACCTTGTGGGAACCCTGTAGTCTTATGCGATGTGACAACACGTATCCTCTAAGGCTTTGTACCCACAAAGAACCCTCCACCCCTATAACACTGTCTCTACAGACTGGGGTATCCTCCACCACTATGACACTGTCTCTACAGACTGGGGTATCCTCCACCACTATAACACTGTCTCTACAGACTGGGGTATCCTCCACCACTATGACACTGTCTCTACAGACTGGGGTATCCTCCACCACTATAACACTGTCTCTACAGACTGGGGTATCCTCCACCACTATGACACTGTCTCTACAGACTGGGGTATCCTCCACCACTATAACACTGTCTCTACAGACTGGGGTATCCTCCACCACTATGACACTGTCTCTACAGACTGGGGTATCCTCCACCCCTATAACACTGTCTCTACAGACTGGGGTATCCTCCACCACTATACACTGTCTCTACAGACTGGGGTATCTCTCCACCACTAGACACTGTCTCTACAGACTGGGGTATCCTCCACCACTATAACACTGTCTCTACAGACTGGGGTATCCTCCACCACTATGACACTGTCTCTACAGACTGGGGTATCCTCCACCACTATAACACTGTCCTCCACCACTATAACACTGTCTCTACAGACTGGGGTATCCTCCACCACTATGACACTGTCTCTACAGACTGGGGTACCCTCCACCACTATAACACTGTCTCTACAGACTGGGGTGTCCTCCACCACTATGACACTGTCTCTACAGACTGGGGTGTCCTCCACCACTATAACACTGTCTCTACAGACTGGTACCCTCCACCACTATAACACTGTCTCTACAGACTGGACACTGGACTGGGGTGTCCTCCACCACTATAACACTGTCTCTACAGACTGGTACCTCCACCACTATAACACTGTCTCTACAGACTGGGGTATCCTCCACCACTATAACACTGTCTCTACAGACTGGGGTATCCTCCACCACTATAACACTGTCTCTACAGACTGGGGTATCCTCCACCACTATAACACTGTCTCTACAGACTGGGGTATCCTCCACCACTATAACACTGTCTCTACAGACTGGGGTATCCTCCACCACTATAACACTGTCTCTACAGACTGGGGTATCCTCCACCACTATAACACTGTCTCTACAGACTGGGGTATCCTCCACCACTGTCTCTACAGACTGGTGACCACACACTGTCTCTACAGACTGGGGTATCCTCCACCACTATGACACTGTCTCTACAGACTGGGGTATCCTCCACCACTATGACACTGTCTCTACAGACTGGGGTATCCTCCACCACTATAACACTGTCTCTACAGACTGTCTCTCCACAGACACTGGACTGGTATCCTCCACCACTATAACACTGTCTCTACAGACTGGGGTGTCCTCCACCACTATGACACTGTCTCTACAGACTGGGGTGTCCTCCACCACTATAACACTGTCTCTACAGACTGGTACCCTGGGGTATCCTCCACCACTATAACACTGTCTCCACCACTATACAGACTGGGGTGTCCTCCACCACTATAACACTGTCTCTACAGACTGGTATCCTCCACCACTATAACACTGTCTCTACAGACTGGGGTATCCTCCACCACTATAACACTGTCTCTACAGACTGGTACCACCACTATAACACTGTCTCTACAGACTGGGGTCCTCCACCACTATAACACTGGGGTCTCCACCACTATAACACTGTCTCTACAGACTGGGGTATCCTCCACCACTATAACACTGTCTCTACACCACTATAACACTGACTGGGGTATCCTCCACCACTATGACACTGTCTCTACAGACTGGGGTATCCTCACTGTCTCTACAGACACTATGACACTGTCTCTACAGACTGGGGTATCCTCCACCACTATAACACTGTCTCTACAGACTGGGGTGTCCTCCACCACTATAACACTGTCTCTACAGACTGGGGTATCCTCCACCACAACAACACTGTTTTTACAGGCAGGCACCACTGGCACCAAGTCTTCAGCCTGTTCTGAACGCAGATCTGTGTCCCAAATGGCAGCCAATTCCCTATGTAGTGCACTACCAGGGCCCATGGGGCTCTGATCAAAAGGGATGCACTATATGGGGAATAAGGTGCTATTTGGGATGCAGCCACAGCGACAGAGGAGACGCTACTCTTCAGCTTGTAATTAAAACTTTACCACCTCAGACGAAGCGCAACAATCACCAGTCTTAATGCCAGGCTTCATTCCAAGGCATTTGGCTTAATGCTACTCCGTGTGCCCATAGGCCCAGTGATTTGGACAGAGAGGAGGAAGTTAGATATTAAGACTACAAAGAAAGCCTGCTACACATCCCCCATTTTGAATTAGAGGTGTTCACTGTGTGTGTCTCAAACGGTATCCCACTCCATAGGGAATAGGGTGTTGTCTGGGACGCAACTACTGTCTCCCTGGGAAGTCTAAGTGGATGGACTGTGGGTTCGACCAAATCAGACATACTGACTTGGAGTCATTTAGGCTAATCCCCCTCTATTGACTGGCTCATAGGTTACAGGAAAGCGCATATATGGGCCAATGGCAGGAAAGGAAAGCGCCTTTAAGAGCCAATGACAGGACAGGAACACGCCTATAAGAGCCAATGAGAGGACAAGAAAGCGTCTATAAGAGCCAATGAGAGGGAAAGTTAGTGTATTTTCTGTAAGGAGAGCATGTTGTGTGATCAAGGGGGTGACCACATCAAACATTGTGGCTGAAGAAAACCACTGCTTGAAAAACAAGGCGCTTCCTCTGTCATGGAGGAGAGGAGATGAGGTGTTGTTTTGGAGGGCGGACCGGCCCATGTTAACCACCATACTCTCAGGAGACAGACAGATGGATGGAAATAAGAGACAACTGTCAACACTGCTCCTCCGTAGCTCAGTTGGTAGATGCTGGCGTTTGCAATGCAAGGAGATGGTTCGATTCCCAGGATCTGCTAAATTACTTATTATTAGAAATAGGGCTAGAAAACAATTTAAAATGGTACTTGAGTTTATTGCAGGATTTGCTGTGATTAATGACAATTAATCAAATTAATTGCAAATTCAGAATTTGCTCAAATTGAGCTGTGATTTCTGATTTTTTTAAACAAAAAGCATTACAGTAATATTGCCGTATTGATTTTGTACAAAGTAACAGTTAGCAAAATTAGGTACATAGATAAAGCACACTTTCTTTAACCTCAATGACAACTTGTTTGGACATTGCATTGTTGTTTGTAGACATATAGATGATGTATGTGGGATGTTTTCAGTGTATTATGAACGCTTTCAGACAATGTATTTAATCACAATAAAAACTAATGTAGCAAACTAAAAGGAAGAGTTCTGAACTCTGAAAGCACTAATTATAAAACTAATGTCTTCAACGAAGGACATGGATGGATATTGAAACCAAAAAACAAAAGTATTTGTTATTGGACAAAACCTTATTTAAAAGAAGTTATAAAATAATTAGAAGGTACTTGACAATACAATGCGAGGACATACTGTAACGGTGTTCGTCTGTTGTAAGAAGAGAGTCAGACCGAAATGCAGCGTGTAGGTTACTCATGACTTTACTGAATGAAAACGGTACATGAAATAACTGAAATACGAAAACAACAAACAAAACGTGAAACCTATTACAGCCTATCTGGTGACTACAACACAGAGACAGGAACAAACACCCACAAAATACAAAGCGAAAGTCTGGCTGCCTAAATACGGTTCCCAATCAGAGACAATGCGAAGCACCTGACTCCAATTGAGAATCGCCTCAGGCAGCCAAGCCTAGACAACACCCCTAATTAGCCGTGATCCCAAATACTACAAACCCCAATACGAAAAACAACATATCAACCCATGTCACACCCTGGCCTACCCAAACATATAACAAAAACACAAGATACAATGACCAAGGCGTGACACATACAGTGCATTCGGAAAGTATTCAGACCTCTTGACCTTTTCAACATTTTGTTACGTTACAGCCTTATTCTAAAAGGGATTCAATTAAAACATTTCTTCATCAATCTACACTCAATACCCCATAATGATCAAGTGAATTTATAAAGCATAAAAAACAGAAATACCTTATTTACTTAAGTATTCAGACCCTTTGCTATGAGAAATTGAGCCCAGGTGCATCCTGTTTCCATTGATCAACCTTGAGGTGTTTCTACAATGTGATTGGAGTCCACCTGTGGTAAATTCAATTGATTTGATGTGATTTGGAAAGGCACACACCTGTCTATATTAGGTCCCACAGTTGAAAGCGCATGTCAGGTCAAAAATCAAGCCATGAGGTTTGAAGGAATTGTCCGTAGGGCTCCGAGACAGGATTGTGTGGAGGCACAGATCTAGGGAAGGGTACCAAACCATTTCTATAGCATTGAAGGTCCCCAAGAATACAGTGGGCTCCATCATTCTTAAATGAAAGAAATTTGGAACCACCAAGACTCATTCTGGAGCTGGCCACCGAGCCAAACTGGGCAATCGGGGGAGAAGGGCCTTGGTCAGGGAGGTGACCAAGAACCAAATGGTCACTCTGACAGAGATCCAGAATTGCTTTGTGGAGATGGGAGAACATTCCAAAAGGACAACCATCTCTGCAGCAGTCCACAAATTAGGCCTTTATGGTAGAGTGGCCAGACAGAAGCACCTAAAGTACTCTCAGACCGTGAGAAATAAGGTATTCTGGTCTGATGAAACCAAGACTGGCCTGAATGCCAAGCGTCACGTCTGGAGGAAACCTGGCACCATCCCTACAGTGAAGCATTGTGGTGGACGCATCATGCTATGGGGATGTTTTTCAGCTACAGGGACTGGGAGACTAGTCAGGACTGAGGGAAAGATGAACAGAGCAAAGTACAGAGAGATTCTTGATGAAAACCTACTCCAAAGTGCTCAGACCTCAGATTAGGGCAAAGGTTCACCTTCCAACAGGACAACAACCCTAAGCACACAGCCAAGACAATGCAGGAGTGGCTTCAGGACAAGTCTCTGAATGTCCTTGAGTGGCCCAGCCAGAGCCCGGACTTGAACCCGATCTAACATATCTGGAGAGACCTGAAAATAGCTGTGCAGCGACGCTCCCCATCCTACCTGACAGAGCTTGAGAGGATCTGCAGAGAAGAATGGGAGAAACTCCCAAATACAGGTGTGCCAAGCTTGTAAGGTCATACCCAAGAAAATTAAAGGCTGTAATCGCTGCCAAAGGCGCTTCAACAAAGTACAGAGTAAAATATTTGAATACGTATGTAAATGTGATATTATTATTATTTATTTTTTTATTATTTATTTTTTATACATTTGCAAAAATTCTAAAAACCTGTTTTTGCTTTGTCTTTACGGGTTATTGTATGTAGGGGTGGCAGGGGAGCCTAGTGGGTAGAGTGTTGGGCTAGTAACCGGAAGGTTGCAAGTTCAAATCCCTGAGCTGACAAGGTACAAATCTGTTGTTCTACCCCTGAACAGGCAATTAACCCACTGTTCCTAGGCAGGCATTGAAAATAAGAATTTGTTCTTAACTGACTTGCCTAGTTAAATAAAGGTAAAACAATGTAGATTTAAGAGGAAAATGTTTTATTTAATCCATTTTAGAATAAGGCTGTAACGTAACAAAATGTGGAACAAGTCAAGGGGTCTGAAAACTTTCCAAATGCTCTGTATCTCTAGGACTGACCTGTCTTCCCATACATCCCAGTCTATGAACTATTAAATTCCGGAGTTCTAAATTGAGCAGCTGCTGAAAAATGAGCTCCTGTATTTATTGAGATTTAAATGTTTTTTTAGAGTGAAGTACATCGAAAAAAATCAAGAGAAAACTGCAAGACTCAATAGAAGACAAAACAAGGAACAAACTAAACAAGACAGGCTTTTGAAAAATTAACTATTTTTTTCATAAAATTGTACAGTTATCTTAGCTAGGTGAATTGCTAGCAGAATTGTTTACTTGTTGCTAAGCAGTTGCTAGGGACTCTCCTGGAAGAAGCTAGCTAGCTTACAAAGAATAACAACAAAAATATCTAGTTAACAGAAGAAAGGAAGACAAAATAAGGACAAAAGAAGGACAGAAGAAAAAGGAAAAGAAAGAGGACAACAAAGTGAAACAGTCAGCACTTCTATTGCAACTTCGTATTTCGTCGTCCTAACGTAGTCTACACTGCTATCTGCCCAGCAGCTAGCCAGCTAGCAAACGTCCACCGTCTACCGAATAGCAGCACTGTAGAAACTATTACACTCAACTGAACGACTTGATTAGTGTAGTGTTAGCTAGCTACATAGTTGTCTTTGCTGTCTTCGTATCCAAGATAATTGTGTAGTTTAGAGCGTGTAGTCTTAGAGTGATTATCTTAATTTACCGAGGTTAGCTAGCCAGCTATTTGTCGTCCTTAACGTAGGAGACACTGCTAGCTAGCCAACAGCTAGCCAACGTCTACTGAATAGAACTTCCGCACTCAACAACCCGGTCGCATTCCGCTCGCTCCACAGGTAGTATCACATTTTTCATTTCATTTCATTACAGCACAACGGTTTGATTTGTTTGATCGTAGCTAGCTACATAGCTAGCTACATAGCCGTCTGTGTATCAAAGATAATTGTGTAGTCTAGAGCGATTTTCTAGGTTAGCTAGCCAGCTATTGTCGTTCTTTTAACGCAACATAACGTAATCAACAGTGCTAGCTAGCCAGCTAGCCCCGAATAGCAGCACTGTAGAAACTACTACACTCAACGGAACGACTTGATTAGTGTAGTGTCAACAACGCAGCCACTGTCAGCTAGCCTACAAAGTCAACAACGCAGCCACTGCCAGCTAGCCTACTTCAGCAGTACTGTATCATTTTTAATAATTTTAGTCAATAAGATTCTTGCTACGTAAGCTTAACTTTCTGAACATTCGAGACGTGTAGTCCACTTGTCATTCCAATCTCCTTGCATTAGCGTAGCCTCTTCTGTAGCCTGTCAACTATGTGTCTGTCTATCCCTGTTCTCTCCTCTCTGCACAGACCATACAAACGCTCCACACCGCGTGGCCGCTGCAACCCTAATCTGGTGGTCCCAGCGCACGACCCACGTGGAGTTCCAGGTCTCCGGTAGCCTCTGGAACTGCCGATCTGCAGCCAACAAGGCAGAGTTCATCTCAGCCTATGCCTCCCTCCAGTCCTCGACTTCTTGGCACTGACAGAAACATGGATCACCACAGATAACACTGCTACTCCTACTGCTCTCTCTTCGTCCGCCCACGTGTTCTCGCACACCCCGAGAGCTTCTGGTCAGCGGGGTGGTGGCATAGGGATCCTTATCTCTCCCATGTGGTCATTCTCTTTCTCCCCTTACCCATCTGTCTATCGCCTCCTTTGAATTTCATGCTGTCACAGTTACCAGCCCTTTCAAGCTTAACATCCTTATCATTTATCGCCCTCCAGGTCCCCTCGGAGAGTTCATCAATGAGCTTGATGCCTTGATAAGCTCCTTTCCTGAGGACGGCTCACCTCTCACAGTTCTGGGCGACTTTAACCTCCCCACGTCTACCTTTGACTCATTCCTCTCTGCCTCCTTCTTTCCACTCCTCTCCTCTTTTGACCTCACCCTCTCACCTTCCCCCTACTCACAAGGCAGGCAATACGCTCGACCTCATCTTTACTAGATGCTGTTCTTCCACTAACCTCATTGCAACTCCCTCCAAGTCTCCGACCACTACCTTGTATCCTTTTCCCTCTCGCTCTCATCCAACACTTCCCACACTGCCCCTACTCGGATGGTATCGCGCCGTCCCAACCTTCGCTCTCTCTCCCCGCTACTCTCTCCTCTTCCATCCTATCATCTCTTCCCTCTGCTCAAACCTTCTCAACCTATCTCCTGATTCTGCCTCCTCAACCCTCCTCTCCTCCCTTTCTGCATCCTTTGACTCTCTATGTCCCCTATCTTCCAGGCCGGCTCGGTCCTCCCTCCCGCTCCGTGGCTTGACGACTCAATGCGAGCTCACAGAACAGGGCTCCGGAAGGCCGAGCGGAAATGGAGGAAAACTCGCCTCCCTGCGGACCTGGCATCCTTTCACTCCCTCCTCTCTACATTTTCCTCCTCTGTCTCTGCTGCTAAAGCCACTTTCTACCACTCTAAATTCCAAGCATCTGCCTCTAACCCTAGGAAGCTCTTTGCCACATTCTCCTCCCTCCTGAATCCTCCTCCCCTCCCCCTCCTCCCTCTCTGCAGATGACTTCGTCAACCATTTTGAAAAGAAGATCGACGACATCCGATCCTCGTTTGCTAAGTCAAACAACACCGCTGGTTCTGCTCACACTGCCCTACCCTGTGCTCTGACCTCTTTCTCCCCTCTCTCTCCAGATGAAATCTCGCGTCTTGTGACGGCCGGCCGCCCAACAACCTGCCCGCTCGACCCTATCCCCTCCTCTCTTCTCCAGACCATTTCCGGAGACCTTCTCCCTTACCTCACCTCGCTCATCAACTTATCCCTGACCGATGGCTACGTCCCTTCCGTCTTCAAGAGAGCGAGAGTTGCACCCCTTCTGAAAAAACCTACACTCGATCCCTCCGATGTCAACAACTACAGACCAGTATCCCTTCTTTCTTTTCTCTCCAAAACTCTTGAACGTGCCGTCCTTGGTCAGCTCTCCCGCTATCTCTCTCAGAATGACCTTCTTGATCCAAATCAGTCAGGTTTCAAGACTAGTCATTCAACTGAGACTGCTCTTCTCTGTATCACGGAGGCGCTCCGCACCGCTAAAGCTAACTCTCTCTCCTCTGCTCTCATCCTTCTAGACCTATCGGCTGCCTTCGATACTGTGAACCATCAGATCCTCCTCTCCACCCTCTCCGAGTTGGGCATCTCCGGCGCGGCCCACGCTTGATTGCGTCCTACCTGACAGGTCGCTCCTACCAGGTGGCGTGGCGAGAATCTGTCTCCTCACCACGCGCTCTCACCACTGGTGTCCCCAGGGCTCTGTTCTAGGCCCTCTCCTATTCTCGCTATACACCAAGTCACTTGGCTCTGTCATAACCTCACATGGTCTCTCCTATCATTGCTATGCAGACGACACACAATTAATCTTCTCCTTTCCCCCTTCTGATGACCAGGTGGCGAATCGCATCTCTGCATGTCTGGCAGACATATCAGTGTGGATGACGGATCACCACCTCAAGCTGAACTTCGGCAAGACGGAGCTGCTCTTCCTCCTGGGGAAGGACTGCCCGTTCCATGATCTCGCCATCACGGTTGACAACTCCATTGTGTCCTCCTCCCAGAGCGCTAAGAACCTTGGCGTGATCCTGGACAACAAACTGTCGTTCTCAACTAACATCAAGGCGGTGGCCCGTTCCTGTAGGTTCATGCTCTACAACATCCGCAGAGTACGACCCTGCCTCACACAGGAAGCGGCGCAGGTCCTAATCCAGGCACTTGTCATCTCCCGTCTGGATTACTGCAACTCGCTGTTGGCTGGGCTCCCTGCCTGTGCCATTAAACCCCTACAACTCATCCAGAACGCCGCAGCCCGTCTAGTGTTCAACCTTCCCAAGTTCTCTCACGTCACCCCGCTCCTCCGCTCTCTCCACTGGCTTCCAGTTGAAGCTCGCATCCGCTACAAGACCATGGTGCTTGCCTACGGAGCTGTGAGGGGAACGGCACCTCAGTACCTCCAGGCTCTGATCAGGCCCTACACCCAAATAAGGGCACTGCGTTCATCCACCTCTGGCCTGCTCGCCTCCCTACCACTGAGGAAGTACAGTTCCCGCTCAGCTCAGTCAAAACTGTTCGCTGCTCTGGCTCCCCAATGGTGGAACAAACTCCTCACGACGCCAGGACAGCGGAGTCAATCACCACCTTCCGGAGACACCTGAAACCCCACCTCTTTAAGGAATACCTAGGATAGGATAAAGTAATCCTTCTCACCCCCTCCCCCCCCTTAAAATATTTAGATGCACTATTGTAAAGTGGTTGTTCCACTGGATGTCATAAGGTGAATGCACCAATTTGTAAGTCGCTCTGGATAAGAGCGTCTGCTAAATGACTTAAATGTAAATGTAAATCTATTATTCCAGATATATGCTCTTTCTCTCCAGGACTGACCTGTCTTCCCATACATCCCAGTCTATGAACTATTATTCCAGATATATGCTCTTTCTCTCTAGGACTGACCTTTCTTCCCATACATCCCAGTCTATGAACTATTATTCCAGATATATGCTCTGTATCTCCAGGACTGACCTGTCTTCCCATACATCCCAGTCTATGAACTATTATTCCAGATATATGCTCTGTATCTCTAGGACTGACCTGTCTTCCCATACATCCCAGTCTATGAACTATTATTCCAGATATGTGCTCTTTCTCTCTAGGACTGACCTTTCTTCCCATACATCCCAGTCTATGAACTATTATTCCAGATATATGCTCTTTCTCTCTAGGACTGACCTGTCTTCCCATACATCCCAGTCTATGAACTATTATTCCAGATATATGCTCTGTATCTCTAGGACTGACCTGTCTTCCCATACATCCCAGTCTATGAACTATTATTCCAGATATATGCTCTTTCTCTCTAGGACTGACCTGTCTTCCTATACATCCCATTTCTATGAACTATTATTCCAGATATATGATGTATTTCCCAGAATGCACAGATTCTTCTGCTTTTTCACCTTCCATCCCTCTGAAACGGAGGCTGACCTTACAGTGGAATTCCCCATGAACAATGTGGCAAAATCTCGAGAGAGAAAACATAATGTTGGCGAATTGACCAAAGAGCTGTCATTGAAACTGACAACAATAAAAGGAGCCGTCACAACCATGAAAAGCCAACATGATGTGGGAATCACCATAACAGAGTGGAGGAGGAGCTACTCAGGGTCTAACAGACTACGGAGCACCCCTAGTCCCTCACACACTCATGTTCTACACCTAATGTAAAACACATTTGGCACAACCTGTAATATAACGGAGCGCTTTTCTGCAAATAAATAATTACACAAGCGGTGTGCAAACTCTCCATTGTACCACAACATTATGCGTTGTACATCAGTTGTACAAGCTGAGTGTGTACAGGGCCTTGGAAGGCTCTTAGTGGGCCTGAGAACTGCAATATTGCAACCACATGTGTGAGCTTGTTTACCTACACTCTACTGGCTTTTAACTGGAGGAATCTCATAAATGAAACCACAACCTAACAGCCTAAATTATTAACATGTTGTTTGGCATCTTCCTCTGCCCTCCACCACACACACACACACACACACACACACACACACACACACACACACACACACACACACACACACACACACACACACACACACACACACACACACACACACACACACACACACACACACACACACACACACACACACACACACACACACACACACACACACACACACACACACACACACACATACTCATTGAAGAAATAAGTGAAAGTCTGCATGCGTACACACACACACACACAGCCCTCTGTGTAGCCTTAGGTAAGGGGATGGAGGGGATGGAAAGTTTATTTCTAGAAGCCTAATCATGTAAATCTCTCCTTTTAACAATAAACTTTCGACTTCATTTAATCTCTGTCTTGCCAGGACCACATCAAACAAGCCATGAGATCAACAAGGGTCAGCGAAAGGATTTGGATAATGATGAGGCTCAAATAGAAAGATGGAGAAAGAGGGAGAGAGAGTATGAGAGTGTGTGTCAGAGAGAGAGAGAGAGAGAGAGATAGACCACTCACTAGGTGCAAAGGTCAAGACTTGTAACAACAGATAATGTTGCATAAATAAACAAGAACTGTGAAGGCTCAGGCTCCCTAAATGGTAGAACAAAAGAGGAAATCTTTCACTTCAGGGGACTACTGATGTTGATTTAGCTTTTGGTGGTGGGGGCTCTGGCTCTGTTTCTCTGTCCTCTCTCAGTGCTTCCGCAATCACATCTCCATCAGCAAGTCAATGAACCAGGGGAAGTCTCAGCTTCTCCTATCAAAGGCTCTCGTCTGGCTGATTCAGTGCCATTTACGGTCATGTATATCAAAATAAAAAATACCATCATATATTGTTCTACAGCCTAGCTCCAAAAAGGAATGCTAATCTATCATGACATGACAACATACCATAATGTAACACAACATGACATGACAACATACCATAACGTAACACAACATGACATTTTAACATGCCGTAACGTAATATAACATGACAACATGCCGTAACGTAATATAACATGACAACATGCTGTAATGTAATATAACATGACAACATGCTGTAACGTAACATAATATAACATGACAACATGCTGTAACGTAACATAACATGACAACATGCCGTAAATATAACATGACAACATGCTGTAACATAACATAACATGACAACATGCTGTAATGTAACATAACATGACAACATGCTGTAACATAACATAACATGACAACATGCTGTAATGTAACATAACATGACAACATGACAACAACATGCCGTAACGTAATATAACATGACAACATGCTGTAATGTAACATAACATGACAACATGCTGTAATGTAACATAATATAACATGACAACATGCCGTAACGTAATATAACATGACAACATGCTGTAATGTAACGTAACATAACATGACAACATGCCGTAACGTAATATAACATGACAACATGCTGTAATGTAACATAACATGACAACATGCTGTAACGTAACATAACATGACACCATTCCGTAATGTAATATAACATGACAACATGCCGTAACGTAATATAACATGACAACATGCTGTAATGTAACATAACATGACAACATGCCGTAACGTAATATAACATGACAACATGCTGTAATGTAATGTAACATAACATGACAACATGCCGTAATGTAACATAACATGACAACATGCCGTAATGTAACATAACATGACAACATGCTGTAATGTAACATAACATGACAACATGCTGTAACGTAACATAATATAACATGACAACATGCTGTAACGTAACATAACATGACAACATGCTGTAATGTAACATAACATGACAACATGCTGTAATGTAACATAATATAACATGACAACATGCCGTAATGTAATATAATATAACATGACAACATGCTGTAATGTAACGTAATATAACATGACAACATGCTGTAATGTAACATAACATGACAACATGCCGTAATGTAACATAACATGACAACATGCTGTAATGTAATATAACATAACATGACAACATGCTGTAATGTAATATAACATGACAACATGCCGTAATGTAACATAATATAACATGACAACATGCTGTAATGTAACGTAAAATAACATGACAACATGCTGTAATGTAACATAACATGACAACATGTTGTAATGTAACATAACATGACAACATGTTGTAATGTAACATAACATGACAACATGCTGTAATGTAACATAATATGACAACATGTTGTAATGTAACATAACATGACAACATGCTGTAATGTAATATAACATGACAACATGCTGTAATGTAACATAACATGACAACATGCCGTAATGTAACATAATGACAACATGTTGTAATGTAACATAACATGACAACATGCTGTAATGTAACATAATATAACATGACAACATGTTGTAATGTAACATAACATGACAACATGCTGTAATGTAACATAAAATAACATGACAACATGTTGTAATGTAACATAAAATGACAACATGCTGTAATGTAACGTAATATAACATGACAACATGTTGTAATGTAACATAACATAACATGACAACATGCTGTAATGTAACATAACATAACATGACAACATGCTGTAATGTAACATAACATGACAACATGCTGTAATGAATATAACATGACAACATGTTGTTTGTAGAACATCAGACAAATGCAGCGTAATGTAGGTAACTGACATGACATGTTGTAATGAACATAACATGACAACATGCCGTACATGTAACACAACATGACAACATGCCGTAATGTAACACAACATGACACCATTCCGTAATGTAACATAACATGACAACTGTTGTGACTGTAACATAACATGACAACATGCCCAATGTAACACAACATGACACCATTCCGTAATGTAACATAACATGACAACATGCCAATGTAACATAACATGACAACATGCTGTAATGTAACATAATATAACATGACAACATGCTGTAATGTAACATAACATGACAACATGCCGTAACATAATATAACATGACACCATTCCGTAATGTAACATAACATGACAACATGCCGTAATGTAATATAAACATGACAACATGCTGTAATGTAACGTAATATAACATGACAACATGCTGTAACGTAATATAACATGACAACATGCTGTAACGTAATATAACATGACAACATGCTGTAATGTAACGTAATATAACATGACAACATGCTGTAATGTAACATAATATAACATGACAACATGCTGTAATGTAACGTAATATAACATGACAACATGCCGTAACGTAATATAACATGACAACATGCTATAATGTAACGTAACATAACATGACAACATGCCGTAACGTAATATAACATGACAACATGCCGTAATGTAACATAACATGACAACATGCTGTAATGTAATATAACATAACATGACAACATGCTGTAATGTAATATAACATGACAACATGCTGTAATGTAACATAATATAACATGACAACATGCTGTAATGTAACATAAAATAACATGACAACATGCTGTAATGTAACATAAAATAACATGACGACATGCTGTAATGTAACGTAATATAACATGACGACATGCCGTAACGTAATATAACATGACAACATGCTGTAATGTAACATAATATAACATGACAACATGCTGTAATGTAACATAAAATAACATGACGACATGCTGTAATGTAACATAACATTGTAAGGAACTTCGTCTGTTGTTTGTAGAGAGTCAGACCGAAATGCAGCATGTAGGTTACTCATGACTTTTAATGAAGAATAATGCGGTACATGAAATAACTGAAAATACAAAAACAACAAACGAGTGAAACTAATACAGCCTATCTGGTGACTAACACTAACATGACACCATTCACCAAATAACAACATGACAACATACCGTAAATACGGTTCCCAATCCGAGACAACTATAATCATGACAACAATTTCGCCTCAGGCAGCCAAGCCTAACTAGACACACCCCTACTAATACACACTCCCAATTAATACAAACCCCAATACGAAATACAACATATAAACCCATGTCACACCCTGGCCTACCCAAACATATAACAAAAACACAAGATACAATGACAAGGCGTGACAGAACCCCCCCTAAGGTGCGGACTCCATACGCACCTAAGAGCATAGGGACAGGGTGGGCGTCTGTCCATGGTGGCGTTCTGGTAACACTAAAATGTCCTAGTTCCTCCCCTTCGCGTAAGGATAATCCACCTAACTCCGACAGCATGGCCAATAGTCCTAACCCTGATCCCCACATAACTGAGGGGCAGCTGGGACAGCAGCCACAGAGGGGCAGCTCGGGATAAGGGGCAGCTATAGAGGGGCAGCCCGACAGAGGGCAGCCACAGAGGGGCAGCCCGGGACAGAGGGGCATGACAGAGGGGCAGCCGGGACCGATAAGCCCAGTACTGAGGGGAAGCCCGGTATAAGGGAGCCCAGTGAGAGGAAGCCTAGTACTGAAAGGAGGCATACTGACATGACAGCACAGGCAGGTAGTAGGCGTAAATCCTGGCTAACTGGTAACCTGGATGATTCAGGTTGTCTGGCCATCTAAAGATCTTGGCAGACTGGCATGACAGGCGGATCCTGGCAGACTGGCACTTCTGGCATCCTGGCAGACTGGTGACAGCTGGACCGACTAACGGCGCTGGGCAGACAGGAGACTCGGCAGCGCAGGAGAGGAGAAAGGCTCTGGCTGAGCTGAACAGGCGGGAGACTAACAGTGCAGGAACAGGACAAAAGCACACCTGCGCTGAACAGGCGAACACTGACAGCACTGGGCCGATGGTAGCACTGGTGGCGCTGGACAGACAGGAGACTCCGCAGCGCAGGAGAGAAGAAAGGCTCTGGCTGCGCTGAACAGGCTAGACTCCGATAGCACAGGAGGGGAAAAGCACTGGCTGTGCTGAACAGGCGATGACAGGGAGCACTGGTGGCGCTGGACAGACAGGAGACTCCGGCAGCGCAAGAGAGGAGACAGGCTAACATGAGCGCAGGAGGGGAAAAGCACTGGCTGCGCTGAACAGGCGAGACGCCACTGGAGGCCTGGTGCGTGGTGCTGGAACTGGTGTTACAGCAGGACACGCACAGGAAGCCTGGTGCGGGAGCTGCTAACAGGACTGGTGTGTAGAGGTGGCTCTGGATAGACCGGACCGTAACAGGCGCACTGACTCTTGAGCACCGAGCCTGCCCAAGCTAACTAACGATGCCACTCTAGCCCGCCAATAGGAAGGGCTGGTATGAGTAACAGCTGGCTCTGCACAGCACTGGAAACACCGTGCGCTCCATAGCATAACACGGTGCCTGCCCGGTCTCTCTAGCGTAAGGTGAGCACAGGGAGTATGCACAGGTTTCCTACCTGGCATAACTATTCTCCCTTTTAGCCCCCCAATAAATTTTTTTGGGGTGACTTTCCGGTTTTCCAACTGCGTAACAGTGACAGCCTCCTCATACTCGCGCCTCTCCACTTTAGCTACTTCTATTTCCTCCTTGGGACGGCGATATTCTCCCGGCTGCGCCCAGGGTCCTTTTCCGTCTAATATCATCTCCCAAGACCAGAAGTCCTCATATTGCTGCTAACTAACATTAACAGAGAGCAGGCTCAGGTCTGACTCCTGACTCTGCCACTCTCATGCGCCCCCGTTACCTACGGTTTTCGCATCTGTATAGCCGTGCTTTCCTTTTCGATTCCATCCGTGTATAGCCCTCTTCGCATTGCTGTAGGGAATCCCATGGGTGATTCTGTAAGGAACTTCGTCTGTTGTTTGTAGAGAGTCAGACCGAAATGCAGCGTGTAGGTTACTCATGACTTTTAATGAAGAATAATGCGGTACATGAAATAACTGAAAATACAAAAACAACAAACGAGTGAAACTAATACAGCCTATCTGGTGACTAACACTAAGACAGGTACAATCACCCACCAAATACAACGCGCACTCAGGCTACCTAAATACGGTTCCCAATCCGAGACAACTAGAATCAGCTGACTCCAATTAGGAATCGCCTCAGGCAGCCAAGCCTAACTAGACACACCCCTACTAATACACACTCCCAATTAATACAAACCCCAATACGAAATACAACATATAAACCCATGTCACACCCTGGCCTACCCAAACATATAACAAAAGCACAAGATACAATGACCAAGGCGTGACAAACATAACATGACAACATGCTGTAATGTAATATAACATGACAACATGCTGTAATGTAACGTAATATAACATGACAACATGCTGTAATGTAATATAACATGACAACATGCTGTAATGTAACATAACATGACAACATGCTGTAATGTAACATAACATGACAACATGCTGTAATGTAATATAACATGACAACATGCTGTAATGTAATATAACATGACAACATGCTGTAACGTAATATAACATGACAACATGCTGTAATGTAACGTAATATAACATGACAACATGCCGTAATGTAATATAACATGACAACATGCTGTAACGTAACATAACATGACAACATGCTGTAATGTAACATAACATGACAACATGCCGTAACGTAATATAACATGACAGCATGCCGTAACGTAACGTAATGTAGCGTAACATAACATGACAACATACCATAATGTAACGTAACATCCACGACTTGTTAACATGCCATGACGTAGCATAACGTAACATGACAACATGACGTAACTTAGTGTATCATACATGCCTGGAACATAACACAACATAACTTGACATGATACCATGCTGTATTGTAACACAACATGACACCATTCCGTAATGTAACATAACATGACAACGTGCTGTAATGTAATGTAACTTAACATGACAACATGCCGTAACGTAATGCAACATAACATGACAACATTTCATAACGTAACATAACATATCATGACATGACAACATGCCATAACATTATGTAACATACCATGACAACATGCTGTAACATAACATAACATAACATAATATGACATGACAACATACCGTAACATAACATAACATGACAGCACGCCATAACGTAAGGTAACATAACATGACAGCACGCCATAACGTAAGGTAACATAACATGACAGCACACCATAACGTAACATAACATAACATGACATAACACAACATACATGACAGTACATAACATAACATAACATAACATAACATGACAGTAACACAACATGACACCATTCGTAAGGTAACATAACATGACAGCACGCCATAACGTAAGGTAACATAACATGACAGCACGCCATAACGTAATGGTAACATAACATGACAGCACGCCATAACGTAAGGTAACATAACATGACAGACACATAACATAACAACATGACATGACAGCATGCTGTAACGTAACATAACATAACATGACAGCATGCCATAACGTAACATAACATAACATGACAGCACGCCATAACGTAAGGTAACATAACATGACAGCACACCATAACGTAACATAACATAACATGACAGCACGCCATAACGTAACATAACATAACATGACAGCACGCCATAACGTAACATAACATAACATGACAGCACACCATAACGTAACATAACATAACATGACAGCACACCATAACGTAAGGTAACATAACATGACAGCACGCCATAACGTAAGGTAACATAACATGACAGCACGCCATAACGTAAGGTAACATAACATGACAGCACACCATAACATAACATAACATGACATGACAGCACGCCATAACGTAACATAACATAACATGACAGCACGCCATAACGTAACATAACATAACATGACAGCACGCCATAACGTAACATAACATAACATGACAGCACGCCATAACGTAAGGTAACATAACATGACAGCACGCCATAACGTAAGGTAACATAACATGACAGCACACCATAACATAACATAACATGACATGACAGCACGCCATAACGTAAGGTAACATAACATGACAGCACGCCATAACGTAACATACCATATAGAAGAGATGGAGGCTTGGAAGTGTGTAGCAAAGAACAGTGTAACTTTATGTTAAGTAGAAGAATATCTGCTTGTTTGATGCTACGGAGTCAGAGAGGCCATCTGTAGAGGGTCAGATACGTGGGAAGGGGAGGCTGGAGGAGACTACAGAGGTTCTCTGATGTCCTCGAGGCCCACATCTGTAATCGTCCTCCCTTCACCTCCGCCACCATTACCGGGGCCTCCTCCCCTCTCTGTTCCCCTCTCTCTCTGTGTCCCATCTCTCATGCCCACACCAAGGCCACGACACGGGACAAAATGAATGCCTTCCCATTAAGAAGGCCATCGTCGGATAAACAAGATAAACTAAGACCTCTTCCTGGCAGAGCTGATCAAAGCACAGGCCTGTTAACCCCATGGCCAATGTCTAACGCAGATGAGGTCACATGGGAAGGGGGATAAGTTCTCCGCTGTCCCCCTTTTTTTACAGAGGAGACGGGAAAGGAGGAGAAACAGTGAAGGAGGAAAAAGAGGGGACTGATGGGAGGTCAGAGAAAGATATGAAATAGGGGAGTAAATAAGGAGAGGAGATGAATGGAGAGAGAGAAATGGGGGAGAGGAGAGAAAAGGGAAAAGAGAAATGATGAAATGTTCAGGGAGAGAGGAAAGAGGAGAGAGGAGAGAGGAGAGTAGAGAGTAGAGAGAGGAGAGAGGAGAGAGGAGAGTAGAGAGAGGAGAGAGGAGAGAGGAGAGAGGAGATAGAGAAGAGATGAGATAGAGGAGAGCAGAGAGAGGAGAGCAGAGAGAGGAGAGAGGAGAGAGGAGAGAGGAGAGAGGAGAGAGGAGAGAGGAGAGAGGAGATAGAGGAGAGAGGAGATAGAGGAGAGAGGAAAGATGAGATAGAGGAGAGAGGAGAGAGGAGAGAGGAGAGAGGAGATAGAGGAGATAGAGGAGAGAGGAAAGATGAGATAGAGGAGAGAGGAGAGAGGAGAGAGGAGAAAGGGGAGAGAGGAGAGAGAGGAGAGAGAGGGGATCCATTCTGTGTTTAAAGCTATAAGGATGCTTACTCTCTGAAGCTGTATAATTCAATCAGCTCATCTATTTTCTTCTCCATTTTCATTCATCTGGCAACTGGTTACTCCTATTGAGAAGGTATTGGCTCCATCCAACTGGTTACTCCTATTGAGAAGGTATTGGCTCCATCCAACTGGTTACTCCTATTGAGAAGGTATTGGCTCCATCCAAAATTCTCAGACAGAAAATGTCAAAGTGGCGCTCAGGTGTTATTAGCACCTCTAAGACCTCTTCAACTAATCTTCTGCCAATGCTCCAGTGTCATCTTTCATCCGTCAATCACCTTTACTAAACGCTTTCCTTCATACACGTCTGAGACTGAGGTTGTCCTAATATAGACAATGTGTACATCAAACACAATTAACACTTAGGAAACAAACCAACCTTGGAAAATCATTCCAGACTGTCCCGAGTGTTGACATATATACAGTTTATTGCCAAAACTTTTGTAAGAATGAAAGAAAGCAGCAGGACAAGGACTTTGTCATTAGTTTTTGTGTAAACAGCAAGTAGACTCCAGCTCATTCTTCTGCTACAAAGAGGACATTCCATTGCTTTTTCTCAGGAGGGCCAGATTGAATTGTAATCAAAAGATGATCCCAGAATAATCCAACAGGCCCCCTATGGGACCACCCAGTGAAAGCCCAGAAAGGGAACCCCAGACTGTCTGCACGTCCTACTCAGCTCTCCTTTCCTCCAGGACTCTCATGATGCCACTACAGCCCATACAGGACATACAGCCCAGACAGGACAGACAGCCGATACAGCCCATACAGGACAGACAGCCCATACAGGACAGACAGCCCATACAGCCCAATGGGACCACCCAGTGAAAGCGCAGAAAGGGAACCCCAGACTGTCTGCACGTCCTACTCAGCTTTCCTTTCCTCCAGGACTCTCATGATGCCACTACAGCCCATACAGGACATACAGCCCAGACAGGACAGACAGCCGATACAGCCCATACAGGACAGACAGCCCATACAGGACAGACAGCCCATACAGCCCACACAGGACAGACAGGACAGACAGCCCATACAGCCCATACAGGACAGACAGCCCATACAGGACAGCCAGCCCATACAGCCCACTGGGACCACCCAGTGAAAGCCCAGAAAGGGAACCCCAGACTGTCTGCACGTCCTACTCAGCTTTCCTTTCCTCCAGGACTCTCATGATGCCACTACAGCCCATACAGGACATACAGCCCAGACAGGACAGACAGCCGATACAGCCCATACAGGACAGACAGCCCATACAGGACAGACAGCCCATACAGCCCACACAGGACAGACAGGACAGACAGCCCATACAGCCCATACAGGACAGACAGCCCATACAGGACAGCCAGCCCATACAGCCCACTGGGACCACCCAGTGAAAGCCCAGAAAGGGAACCCCAGACTGTCTGCACGTCCTACTCAGCTTTCCTTTCCTCCAGGACCCTCATGATGCCACTACAGCCCATACAGCCCATACAGGACAGACAGGACAGACAGCCCATACAGCCCATACAGGACAGACAGGACAGACAGCCCATACAGCCCATACAGGACAGACAGCCCATACAGGACAGACAGCCCATACAGGACATACAGCCCATACAGCCCATACAGGACAGACAGGACAGACAGCCCATACAGCCCATACAGGACAGACAGCCCATAGAGGACATACAGCCCATGCAGCCCATACAGGACAGTCAGGACAGACAGCCCATACAGGACATACAGCCCATACAGCCCATACAGGACAGACAGGACAGACAGCCCATGCAGGACAGACAGGACAGACAGCCCATACAGCCCATACAGGACAGACAGGACAGACAGTCCATACAGCCCATACAGCCCATACAGGACATACAGCCCATACAGGACAGACAGCCCATACAGCCCATACAGGATATACAGCCCATACAGCCCATACAGGACAGACAGGACAGACAGCCCATACAGGACAGACAGCCCATACAGCCCATACAGGACAGACAGGACAGACAGGACAGACAGCCCATACAGCCCATGCAGCCCATACAGCCCATACAGGACAGACAGGACAGACAGCCCATACAGCCCATACAGGACGTACAGCCCATACAGGACATACAGCCCAGACAGCACATACAAGACAGACAGCCCATACAGGACATACAGCCCATACAGGACAGACAGCCCATACAGCCCATACAGGACATAGAGCCCATACAGCCCATACAGGACAGACAGCCCATACAGGACAGACAGCCCATACAGCCCATACAGGACATACAGCCCATACAGGACATACAGCCCAGACAGCCCATACAGGACAGACAGCCCATACAGGACATACAGCCCATACAGGACAGACAGCGCATACAGCCCATACAGGACATACAACCCAGACAGCCCATACAGGACAGACAGCCCATACAGCCCATACAGGACATACAGCCCATACAGCCCATACAGGACAGACAGCCCATACAGCCCATACAGGACATACAACCCAGACAACCCATACAGGACAGACAGCCCATACAGCCCATACAGGACATACAGCCCATACAGCCCATACAGGACAGACAGCCCATACAGCCCATACAGGACATGCAGCCCATACAGCCCATACAGGACATACAGCCCATACAGCCCATACAGGACATACAGCCCATACAGCCCATACAGGACATACAGCCCATACAGCCCATACAGGACAGACAGCCCATACAGCCCATACAGGACATACAGCCCATACAGCCCATACAGGACAGACAGCCCATACAGGACATACAGCCCATACAGGACAGACAGCCCATACAGCCCATACAGGACATACAACCCAGACAGCCCATACAGGACAGACAGCCCATACAGGACATACAGCCCATACAGGACCCCCATACAGGACATACAGCCCATTACAGCCCATACAGGACATACAGCCCATACAGCCCATACAGGACATACAGCCCATACAGGACATACAGCCCATACAGCCCATACAGGACATACAGCCCATTCAGCCCATACAGGACATACAGCCCATACAGCCCATACAGGACATACAGCCCATACAGGACATACAGGACATACAGCCCATACAGCCCATACAGGACATACAGCCCATTCAGCCCATACAGCCCATACAGGACATACAGGCTGGTGACGTCAAAGAGACACAGGCTTTTTGACTGTTGTATGTGTTAGTTTTGTATTAAAGAGACACAGGCTTTTTGACTGTTGTTTGTGTTAGTTTTGTCTTAAAGAGACACAGGCTTTTTGACTGTTGTTTGTGTTAGTTCTGTCTTAAAGAGACACAGGCTTTTTGACTGTTGTATGTGTTAGTTTTGTCTTAAAGAGACACAGGCTTTTTGACTGTTGTATGTGTTAGTTTTATATTAAAGGGACACAGGCTTTTTGACTGTTGTATGTGTTAGTTTTGTCTTAAAGAGACACAGGCTTTTTGACTGTTGTTTGTGTTAGTTTTGTATTAAAGGGACAGTTTATCTTGTTCTTTACAACTGTTACGCGACTCCGTGAAGCCACTGGCAACGTCCGCTTTAATGCCAGGAGCTGCTTGTGGATTTGACAGCTCTAATGCAGTTCCACTTCTGACACATGTCACAACAGCCACTATGCAGATATTGACTAAAGTAGGTGTGATTGAATAGAGCCCTAAGAATTGTATAAACATATATTATATGTGTCCCAAATGGCACCCTATTCCCTCCATAGTTCACTATTTTTGACCAGGGCCCATAGGACATGATGCATGAGTACAATATACCACGCATTGGTATTACATACAGTATGTCTCTGTCTGGTTTACAGTTAGGTAACATTCCTGGAACATAGAAACCAGTCATAGAACAACGTCTCTGTCTGGTTTACAGTTAGGTAACATTCCTGGAACATAGAAACCAGTCATAGAATAATGTCTCTGTCTGGTTTACAGTTAGGTAACATTCCTGGAACATAGAAACAGTCATAGAAACCAGTCATAGAATAATGTCTCTGTCTGGTTTACAGTTAGGTAACATTCCTGGAACATAGAAACCAGTCATAGAACAATGTCTCTGTCTGGTTTACAGTTAGGTAACATTCCTGGAACATAGAAACCAGTCATAGAATAATGTCTCTGTCTGGTTTACAGTTAGGTAACATTCCTGGAACATAGAAACCAGTCATAGAATAATGTCTCTGTCTGGTTTACAGTTAGGTAACATTCCTGGAACATAGAAACCAGTCATAGAATAATGTCTCTGTCTGGTTTACAGTTAGGTAACATTCCTGGAACATAGAAACCAGTCATAGAATAATGTCTCTGTCTGGTTTACAGTTAGGTAACATTCCTGGAACATAGAAACCAGTCATAGAATAATGTCTCTGTCTGGTTTACAGTTAGGTAACATTCCTGGAACATAGAAACCAGTCATAGAATAATGTCTCTGTCTGGTTTACAGTTAGGTAACATAATCCTGGAACATAGAAACCAGTCATAGAATAATGTCTCTGTCTGGTTTACAGTTAGGTAACATTCCTGGAACATAGAAACCAGTCATAGAATAATGTCTCTGTCTGGTTTACAGTTAGGTAACATTCCTGGAACATAGAAACCAGTCATAGAATAATGTCTCTGTCTGGTTTACAGTTAGGTAACATTCCTGGAACATAGAAACCAGTCATAGAATAATGTCTCTGTCTGGTTTACAGTTAGGTAACATTCCTGGAACATAGAAACCAGTCATAGAATAATGTCTCTGTCTGGTTTACAGTTAGGTAACATTCCTGGAACATAGAAACCAGTCATAGAATAATGTCTCTGTCTGGTTTACAGTTAGGTAACATTCCTGGAACATAGAAACCAGTCATAGAATAATGTCTCTGTCTGGTTTACAGTTAGGTAACATTTCTGGAACATAGAAACCAGTCATAGAATAATGTCTCTGTCTGGTTTGTGGGCTGGTCAACAGAACAGAAAATAGAGCAACTACAAACAAACAAAGATCTGAAATAAGCCTTAATGACTTCTGTCCACTTCTATTTGTATCCATCTGCTCTCTCTTTCTCTCTGTTTCTGATTGACCTGTAGCTCTCCTGACTAGGGGGTGAAGAGATAAACAAGTTGGCAGAGTTTAAACAAGCATGTGCCTGCCGTGATGAGCGCGTGTGTGTGAGTGTGAGTGTGCTTGCCTGCCGTGATGAGCGTGTGTGTGTACGTGTGAGCGTGCTTGCCAGCCGTGATGAGCGTGTGTGTGTACGTGTGAGCGTGCTTGCCTGCCGTGATGAGCGTGTGTGTGAGTAAGTGTGAGTACGTGTGAGCGTGCTTGCCTGCCGTGATGAGTGTGTGTGAGCGTGCTTGTCTGCCGTGATGAGTGTGTGTGTGTGAGTGTGAGCGTGCTTGCCTGCTGTGATGAGCGTGTGTGTGTGAGTGTGAGCGTGCTTGCCTGCCTGCCGTGATGAGCGCGTGTGTGTGAGTACGTGTGAGCGTGTTTGCTTGATTGACACTGTGACACATCTTCTGATTGACGGAGAAAGACATGGGGTTATATACACTGTGGTTGATGTTTAAGGATTGTTAGGGCTGTTTGGGTCATAAGCTACCCCCACAATATTTTTGGCCAATTGAATGGTAATTTGAAAAGGGTTCATTGTTTGCTTGCATTGCGTGAATTGGAGGATAATGCTACTGTTGACAAGGATATGATGACTTACAGTTCTGTGTTTTTAGGGGACACTTCTAAATGAAACCATTTGCATTCGTTGTCTTTTGGAGTTAGTACGTTCCTTTTCGGTGATGGGGGTGTATAGACTAGTGTATGGGTAAAGTAGGGTGGTGGGTGATGGAGGTGTATAGACTAGTGTATGGGTAAAGTAGGGTGGTGGGTGATGGAGGTGTATAGACTAGTGTATGGGTAAAGTAGGGTGGTGGGTGATGGAGGTGTATAGACTAGTGTATGGGTAAAGTAGGGTGGTGGGTGATGGAGGTGTATAGACTGTATAGTGTATGGGTAAAGTAGGGTGGTGGGTGATGGAGGTGTATAGACTAGTGTATGGGTAAAGTAGGGTGGTGGGTGATGGAGGTGTATAGACTAGTGTATGGGTAAAGTAGGGTGGTGGGTGATGGAGGTGTATAGACTAGTGTATGGGTAAAGTAGGGTGGTGGGTGATGGTGGTGTATAGACTAGTGTATGGGTAAAGTAGGGTGGTGGGTGATGGAGGTGTATAGACTAGTGTATGGGTAAAGTAGGGTGGTGGGTGATGGAGGTGTATAGACTAGTGTATGGGTAAAGTAGGGTGGTGGGTGATGGAGGTGTATAGACTAGTGTATGGGTAAAGTAGGGTGGTGGGTGATGGAGGTGTATAGACTAGTTGATGGGTTAAGTGGGGTTTGTGAATGGTGGGAGGTATGGAGAGGGTGTAGGTGAGACTAGTTGTGTATGGGTAAAGTAGGGTGGTGGGTGATGGAGGTGTATAGACTAGTTGATGGGTTAAGTGGGGTTTGTGAATGGTGGGAGGTGGAGAGGTAGAGACTAGTTGATGGGTAAAGTAGGGTGGTGGGTGATGGAGGTGTATAGACTAGTTGATGGGTTAAGTGGGGTGGTGGATGGTGGGAGGTGGAGAGGTAGAGACTAGTTGATGGGTTAAGTAGGGGTTTGGGTGGTGGGAGGTGGAGAGGTAGAGACTAGTTGATGGGTTAAGTGGGGTGGTGGATGGTGGGAGGTGGAGAGGTAGAGACTAGTTGATGGGTTAAGTGGGGTTTGTGAATGGTGGGAGGTGGAGAGGTAGAGACTAGTTGATGGGTTAAGTGGGGTGGTGGATGGTGGGAGGTGGAGAGGTAGAGACTAGTTGGTGGGTTAAGTGGGGTGGTAAGATGGTGGGAGGTGGAGAGGTAGAGACTAGTTGATGGGTTAAGTGGGGTGGTAGATGGTGGGAGGTGGAGAGGTAGAGACTAGTTGGTGGGTTAAGTGGGGTGGTAAGATGGTGGGAGGTGGAGAGGTAGAGACTAGTTGATGGGTTAAGTGGGGTGGTAGATGGTGGGAGGTGGAGAGGTAGAGACTAGTTGATGGGTTAAGTGGGGTGGTAGATGGTGGGAGGTGGAGAGGTAGAGACTAGTTGATGGGTTAAGTGGGGTGGTAGATGGTGGGAGGTGGAGAGGTAGAGACTAGTTGATGGGTTAAGTGGGGTGGTAGATGGTGGGAGGTGGAGAGGTAGAGACTAGTTGATGGGTTAAGTGGGGTGGTAGATGGTGGGAGGTGGAGAGGTAGAGACTAGTTGATGGGTTAAGTGGGGTGGTAGATGGTGGGAGGTGGAGAGGTAGAGACTAGTTGGTGGGTAAAGAGTAGACACTAGATAGAACCCACCGGGCTTATTAAAGAACTATAAATCATCTGTAGCGATTTGATAGACTTCAAAGAGAACTGTGTGTCGTCAGCTGTAATGGGTGTCGTCAGCTGTAATGGGTGTCGTCAGCTGTAATTTCAAATTACTGAATTCTGTTATTAATTAGGCTTCTTAAGTGCCTTTGAAGAAGGCTGCAGACCATCCTTCATTGAGAAGAAGACATAATGTCTGGCCCATCAAACCCCACAAATGTTAGGGGGAAAACCCCCATCAACCCCCATCATTGGCTGTGATAAATCAGAGCTCTCAGGAGGAATCAGTGGGCCAGTCGTATTGTATTATTATTCTTATTTCTGGGCCTCTGCTTTCTAGCGAAACATCCAGGCTCTGACGTCAGTGGATCATTGTCATTTCGAAGCGGACTCTTGGAAGCCGAGCAGAGGGGTTGTGATTGAACTCCGAGAACTGCCCTGGAGCACTACTTTGAGGGAAAAACCACGGAACCACAGATAATGCCTTGCAGTCCACTAGTCTCAACGTCTGTCATCAGATTTTCACTGGGTGAAATGCTTGAAGAAGATTGTCATTCCAGTTTCCTTTGGAGGGGCCATGCCCATTGATGTCAGACTGGAGACAAGACACTACAGTACTAATAGACCAGAGTAATGAACACAGACGACTTGTACAGACACAGGGTCAAACTGTCTGATACATGTCATCTAATACAGTATCTGTTAAGACAATGCCTTTCAGTGGAGAACAGACAACAGCATGGGACTGAAAACAACATAACCTTTTAAGGGCTTTTCACTCTACTGAGTCAAACCGAGGCAAAGCAAGCTTCACTGAGCTGGCCTGGTTACACATGCATGTCTGGAACCATGAAGGAAAGGACATATCTCAGCCAGCACAGTGTGTGTGTGTGTGTGTGTGTGTGTGTGTGTGTGTGTGTGTGTGTGTGTGTGTGTGTGTGTGTGTGTGTGTGTGTGTGTGTGTGTGTGTGTGTGTGTGTGTGTGTGTGTGTGTGTGTGTGTGTGTGTGTGTGTGTGTGTGTGTGTGTGTGTGTGTGTGTGTGTGTGTGTGTGCGTGTGTGCGTGTGTGCGTGTGTGCGTGTGTGCGTGTGTGCGTGTGTGCGTGTGTGCGTGTGTGCGTGTGTGCGTGTGTGTGTGTGTGTGTGTGTGTGTGTGTGTGTGTGTGTGTGTGTGTGTGTGTGTGTGTGTGTGTGTGTGTGTGTGTGTGTGTGTGTGTGTGTGTGCAAGCAAAATGTGGTTCAGGTCACAGTAGTGTGAAAACAGTATTTAAGAAGGTTAAAGGCCTACAGTCAGTCAAACACACTGGCTGGTGTTATGACACGGTCCTTACCTCGAAGAGTGTGGCGTCAGGGTCAATTAGCCTGGTTTTGGGGTGGCGTGGTAACTGTTTATATAGAAAAGACAAAACAGAGGCCACCATAACATGAGTGTCTATCCTGGCAAGTACGAAAACAAAGAATAAAATCGGTCCGTTGATTGGTTAAAGAGCAGAAAAGGCAGGGAAAAAGACACAAGTTCAACCACTCCTCTGTCTCTTCCTCTCTTCCTCCTCTTCTTTCCACTGCAGGGTGGGTCAACACTTTTCAGGAGGATCTGTGGAGGCCATCTTTCTTTCATCCCCAACCACCACCACAGACAAAATAGACATATAAAAACATCTAGGATAAAAAGTGTCCTTTTAACTCCAGACAAAACCAAAAGCCGTGAAAGACTTAATTACAGAACAGGGGCGACCCGGCCCTTTTGTAAATTACACTTACAGTAAGACCTTTGAAGTGAATGCATCCTTTCTCCCTATTTCTTTGTTTTGTTCGACTTCCTGTCCTCTTGTAAAGAGTGTCATTGACTCCTCTGTGGTTTGTCAAATGGTGGGTCTCCATTTGCAAACTTCAATGGTGCCCTACTAGCCATGGCTCAAGCCATCAAAACCAAAGCATATCCTTTCACAGTGTGTTAAGGATGAATATGTTCCTATTATCTATAGATTTGTCTAAAATCAGTGAGTGTGTGTTCTGATGGATCATGAGTGTTCTCACAAAGGCAGAACTATAAAGCTCAGGTTTAGCCAGTTGGTTCCTCACAAACTACCTCAAGTTGGCAACTGCAAACACACCAAACACATGATCAACCATCTGATCAGCGATAAAACCATGTGACACACCACACAGCACCATCCATCTTAGTCATCTACAACATAATCCACTTCAAAAGAGCAACTCAATCCCAGTTTGACATTATGCTTAAATGGACCAAAGCTGTTATTACTCAATCGAGTGTAATGAAAAGCAACTGTTATTCGTTCCTTTTGACATTGCCAGAAATGTTCATTTCTCAAACATCGTTAGGTACCTGTCTGTCTGCCTAACAAACAAGTCAACACAATGACTTGAGATTTGTAGTGTTGTTGGTTATTTGACATTTTTTGAACAACTAGTTGACCAATGTCTGTTCAATTATTTGAATTCCATTTCGTTCAGTACATTTTTCTGAGAGCTCAATGTGCACATTGCCGTTTCTCTAGAGATGAATCAGATCCAGCCTGAACTGTTGATGTTGTAGTTTCCAACAGGAAAATATTCTACATAGATTGGCGCATAAAACGTGGTAATTAACTACCATGACCATAATCCGTTGCACATCTACTTGTCCAGCCTGTGTTTCTTTTACTCCTGCTACGGAAGAGACAGAAGAATCGATCGTGAGAGGATATATAGAGAGCAGCTGTTGCTTCGCAAGGTTTCTCTACCTGAAAATACATGATCTAAGTGATGGATAGTCGCTATTCAGCATTAAAGTACTACTAAATTAGACCAGTGAGCTAGTGAAAAGCTAATGGTAGACGAGCCATTATGAGGGGCGGACAATAAGAACACAATGACTTTTATTCATTGGTCCCATGTAGCTTAGTTGGTAGAGCATGACGCTTGCAACACTAAGGTTGTGAGTTTGATTCCCACGGGGGACCAGTACAGAAAATGTATGCTCTCACTACCGTCGCTTAAAATGTACAAAAAAATGTTTTATACTGTGTTACAGCATTCAAACCAAATAACCAAAACCGATATCAAACCGACCTCAAAAACCATTTCTGTAAACTGGGTCATCATCATTTGGAACAAAGTGGAATAAACAGTCTAAAACGTAAAGGTACCATCTGAAGTTGTTCGATGCTAAGCATTACTGTGGCGTGGATTATTCTAAGCACAGGGGATTCTTCACAGTAGAGATGACAGATTAGGGAAAGGAAGGCATTTGGTTTGGGGGGCAGGCAGGATGTGTGGGGGCATTCTCTCCATTTCTCTCTTCATCCCAATACTCTGCACACTCTCTCTCTCTCTCTCTCTCTCTCTCTCTCTCTCTCTCTCTCTCTCTCTCTCTCCATTCCTTTACTCATTCCACCCCACTGTCTGTCTGTCTGGCTCTCTCTCTCTCTCTCTCTCTCTCTCTCTCTCTCTCTCTCTCTCTCTCTCTCTCTCTCTCTCTCTCTCTCTCTCTCTCTCTCTCTCTCCATTCCTCTATCCATTCCACCCTGTCTCTGTCTGGCTGTCTCTCTCTCTCTCTCTCTCTCTCTCTCTCTCTCTCTCTCTCTCTCTCTCTCTCTCTCTCTCTCTCTCTCTCTCTCTCTCTCTCTCTCTCTCTCTCTCTCTCTTGTGAACAGGCACAGTGAAGACTCTGCCAGGACTAACTAGAGGTATTGGGCAGTAAATCAGCTTGAGATCGGATGATCAAACGCTTGTCGTTAGTTCCCGCGCTTTCATGTAATCTCGTAAAATAACCCAAGTGCTCTGACGGACTCGGCCTGCCTGCCAAACCAGCCATTCTGGGGCTGCAGCGTCTGTGGCTCGGACTTGTTTGTTGCTCAGACCAAACTCTGAAGTAAATAAACAAAGTCAACAAAGTGAAAATGAATGAAGTAAACAAAGTGAATATTGACTGCACTGGGCCTTTAAGTGGACATGATCTAATGTTCCCAGGTACAGAACATAGTCAAACCTAGAACAGAAATGCCACAAACTCCATTAACAATGTAGTTATGTAGAGTATGTCTGGCATGTTCACTGTACAGTACTCATATTCTTAGTCCACAGAAAAGAGCATGTCCTCAGCCCAGTAAAGGCCTGCTGCCCAGACGTCTAGATTTGGACATGTCTGTCTGTCTGTCTGTCTGTACCATGTAAAGCAAAAGTCTGTCCAGCTCAAAGTGAGGGAACCTATCTGGAAACCTACTTGTGTATGCTGTTAACTTATTGTGTCTGTACAATAGAGTGATATTTTGCGTGTGAAACATAGGTGTCAAGAAGAAGAGTTGAAGCCTCTTTAGTGGACGATTCTAATAAAAGGAAACCACTGTGAGAGACAAGGCTGAAGAGACAGACATCAAAGTCCAGTGGAATTACACTGTCTGTTTGATCTCCCTCTCTGGTTTCCCCTATTCTCTTTTCTAACATCACTCCGGCCCCGTTGACACTCTGGTCTTCATTATCCTCCTCCTCTACTCCGCAAAATCATTTCACATCTATCAGGGTCCCACACGACATGGGGAACACAGCATAGAGAGAGAGAGAGAGAGAGAGAGAGAGAGAGAGAGAGAGAGAGAGAGAGAGAGAGAGAGAGAGAGAGAGAGAGAGAGAGAGAGAGAGAGAGAGAGAGAGAGAGAGAGAGAGAGAGAGAGAGAGAGAGAGAGAGAGAGAGAGAGAGAGAGAGAGAGAGAGAGAGAGAGAGAGAGAGAGAGAGAGAAGAGAGAGAGAGAGAAGTGAGAGAGAGAGAGAGAGAGAGAGAGTGAGGAGAAGAGAGAGAGAGAAGTGAGGAAAGAGAGAGGGAAGTGAGGAAAGAGAGAGGGAAGTGAGGAAAGAGAGAGGGAAGTGAGGAAAGAGAGAGGGAAGTGAGGAAAGAGAGAGGGAAGTGAGGAAAGAGAGAGGGAAGTGAGGAAAGAGAGAGGGAAGTGAGGAAAGAGAGAGGGATGTGAGGAAAGAGAGAGGGAAGAGAGAGGGAAGGGAGGAAAGAGAGAGGGAAGTGAGGAAAGAGAGAGGGAAGGGAGGAAAGAGAGAGGGAAGTGAGGAAAGAGAGAGGGAAGTGAGGAAAGAGAGAGGGAAGTGAGGAAAGAGAGAGGGATGTGAGGAAAGAGAGAGGGAAGTGAGGAAAGAGAGAGGGAAGGGAGGAAAGAGAGGGATGTGAGGAAAGAGAGAGGGAAGTGAGCAAAGAGAAAGGGATGTGAGGAAAGAGAGAGGGAAGTGAGGAAAGAGAGAGGGATGTGAGGAAAGAGAGAGGGATGTGAGGAAAGAGAGAGGGATGTGAGGAAAGAGAGAGGGATGTGAGGAAAGAGAGAGGGATGTGAGGAAAGAGAGAGGGATGTGAGGAAAGAGAGAGGGATGTGAGGAAAGAGAGGGGATGTGAGGAAAGAGAGGGAAATGAGGAAAGAGAGAGGGATGTGAGGAAAGAGAGAGGGATGTGAGGAAAGAGAGAGGGATGTGAGGAAAGAGAGGGAAATGAGGAAAGAGAGAGGGATGTGAGGAAAGAGAGAGGGAAGTAAGGAAAGAGAGAGGGATGTGAGGAAAGAGAGAGGGAGTTGAGGAAAGAAAGAGGGATTTGAGAGAAATATGTGTCCCCCTGCCACAACCTGAGGGACAGCGAGTGAAAGTGAAATGTAATGTCAATAATATTTCCCGTTTTGTTTTGTCTTTCATACCATGTCCTGTGGCTTTCTGTCATGTTGAGACTGGTCTACTACTACTGTTTTAATGTATTATTATTCTCATTCACATTGTTGTTGTAGTTGCTGGTAATGGTAAAACCATTTCCATTACCACTATCATTATTGATGCCTCATTGCTGTTGGTCCCACCATCATTTTTGTTATAAACTCAACAGAAAGAGAAATGTCCCTTTTTCTGGACCCTGTATTTCAAAGATATTTCGTAAAAATCCAAATAACTTCACAGATCTTCATTGTAAAGGGTTTAAACACGGTTTTCCATGCTTGTTCAATGAACCATAAACAATTAATGAACATGCACCTGTGGAACGGTCGTTAAGACACTAACAGCTGTCAGACGGTAGGCAATTAAGGTCACAGTTATGAAAACTTAGGACACTTTCTACTGACTGAAAAACACCAAAAGAAAGATGCCCAGGGTCCCTGCTCATCTGCGTTAACGTGCCTTAGGCATGCTGCAAGGAGGCATGAGGACTGCAGATGTGGCCAGGGCAATAAATTGCAATGTCCGTACTGTGAGACGCTTAAGGGAGACAGGACGGACAGCTGATCATCCTCGCAGGGCCAGACCATGTGTAACAACACCTGCACAGGATCGGTACATCCGAACATCACACCTGCGGGACAGGTACACGATGGCAACAACAACTGCCCAAGTTGCACCATGAACACACACTCCCTCCATCAGTGCTCAGACTGTCTGCGAGGGCAGGTCCTCACCAGACATCACCGGCAACAACGTTGCCTATGGGCACAAACCCACCGTCGCTGGACCAGACAGGACTGGCAAAAAGTGCTCTTCACTGATGAGTCGCGGTTTTGTCTCACCAGGAGTGATGGTCGAATTTGAGTTTATCGTTAAAGGAGCATTACACCGAGGCCTGTACTCTGGAGCGGGATCGATTTGGAGGTGGAGGGTCCGTCATGGTCTGGGGCGGTGTGTCACAGCATCATTGGACTGAGCTTGTAGTCATTGCAGGCAATCTCAACGCTGTGTGTACAAGGGAAGACATCCTCCTGCCTCATGTGGTTCCCTTCCTGCAGGCTCATCCTGACATGACCATCCAGCATGACAATGCCACCAGCCATACTGCTCATTGTGTGCGTGATTCCCTGCAAGACAGGAATGTCAGTGATCTGCCATGGCCAGCGAAGAGCCCGGATCTCAATCCCATTTAGCACGTCTGGGGCCTGTTGAATCGGAGGGTGAGGGCTAGGGCCATTTCCCCCCCCCCCCCCCCAGAAACATCTCACAGCAAGAACTGGCAAATCTGGTGCAGTCCATGAGGAGGAGATGCACTGCAGTACTTAATGCAGCTGGTGGCCACACCAGATACTGACTGTTACTTTTTTATTTTGACCCCCCCTTTGTTCAGGGGCACATTATTCCATTTCTGTTAGTCACATGTCTGTGGAACTTGTTCAGTTTATGTCTCAGTTGTTGAATCTTGTTATGTTCATACAAATATTTACTACACATGTTAAGTTTGCTGAAAATAAATGCAGTTGACAGTGAGAGGATGTTTCTTTTTTTGTTGAGTTTATGTATACTTTGACAATGTAAGTAATTTAACTTGCCATGTCAATAAAGTAAATTGAATTGAGAGAGAGTGAGAGGGAGAGAGAGAGAGAGAGAGAGAGAGAGAGAGAGAGAGAGAGAGAGAGAGAGAGAGAGAGAGAGAGAGAGAGAGAGAGAGAGAGAGAGAGAGAGAGAGAGAGAGAGAGAGAGAGAGAGAGAGAGAGAGAGAGAGGAAATACTAGCAGTAGCACATCCTGTAACAGGCTCTTTAACTAGAGAGAGAGAGAGAGAGAGAGAGAGAGAGAGAGAGAGAGAGAGAGAGAGAGAGAGAGAGAGAGAGAGAGAGAGAGAGAGAGAGAGAGAGAGAGAGAGAGAGAGAGAGAGAGTGAGAGTGAGAGAGAGAGTGAGAGAGAGAGAGAGAGAGAGAGAGAGCAGTCACCAACCTGATACACTGAATTTACTGCCTGTATCACTGTATATCGTTCTACATTACGTCTTATGTGGGCCCTGGGTCATTTTGAAAGAAACCCTTCACAGTTTCTAATTCATGTCCTGTTACTAAAAACTAAAACCTCCATGCTCCCGGGAAAGTTTATGGGCCGCGTTGTGACAGATGGACTAATGGCTAGATAAAATGGCTAGACACAGAGGCCCACTCCCTCCTCAAATAAAATAAATCAATAAACGTAAGAAAGAGCCGCTATTAAAACCCTGAGCAGCCACACATTAGGTATAAAAGGTGGGTTTTGTCTGCAGAGTAAAGGGCTTTGACAGGACACATTCTACATATACATGATACATGGTTGCTAGGTGCTGGTGAGCTTGGATGTATCAAACATTATGCTGGCAGGTCGTCAAAGGGATGAGATGCCTGCCAGTGTCGGTACGACTCATTAACAACTTTCTGAGATCTGGCCAACTAACACGCTGTGGGATGTGGGGAAGGTAACTCCTTCAGTGTTTTTTAAGCATCGATTACCTTCATCAGTGCTGATTGAAAACCTTTGAATCCCCATTGGTAGCAGAGGAGTGACCTTTAAGCTCTGATGAAGCTACAGTAGGCTACTAGAGAAAGGTCTTCACTGGTATTGATGCTATCCAAACAGGAACACGTTGTGACTTATCTTCTTGTCGGTTAGACTCCGACAGTGTGTGCCACAGTGTCTGTGTATCTACATGAATGTGTTGTTTTGAGTTTTTATGTGTGTGTGTGTGTGTGTGTGTGTGTGTGTGTGTGTGTGTGTGTGTGTGTGTGTGTGTGTGTGTGTGTGTGTGTGTGTGTGTGTGTGTGTGTGTGTGTGTGTGTGTGTGTGTGTGTGTGTGTGTGTGTGTGTGTGTGTGTGTGTGTGTGTGTGTGTGTGTGTGTGTGAAACCTCAGAGACAGGGACACTTGTGCCCGTGGCGTCTGTGAGAGCTCGTGACTGTGCCTGTTTAACTCCGCTAGCAGAGCACCCTTCCCCAAAACCCCTCACGCAACCCACAGATGTCTCCCAGAACAGACAGGGCCGCGCCGAAACCAACAAGGAGCAGTAATACCCCCCGCCCGCCCCCACAGTCTACACACACACACACACACACAGGAATGCACACAAACAGCAACGCACACACACGCATGCACACACACCCGCACACTTCCTCTGTAAATACACTGTATGTATGGTTGTGTTGTAGCTAGCTAATGTAACTATCTCAGTGTCTATGGCTAGTAGGTACAGGGAACCATGGATACAGTGGCTACAGGAGACGATTAAGGAACCTCAGTCTCCATGGGGGGAAAGAATCCCTGTAAGACGTGCCGGTCAGGAAACTGAACTCTCACCACTACCTACACGTGGACAGTCAGAAAACAGAGAGCTTCAAACATATTTGATTATAACAACTGGTTAACTCACATCCAGGCTAACAGAGCAGAGGGCTTTCATAAAGTCATTGACTGGTCAATCAAGTTGTAACCTACTGGGCACAGACGTCAGTTCAACGTCTAGTTTTGATTTACATTTGGTTGAGTTGTCAACTGACCTGAATTCAACAGGAAATTTCAACATGAAATCAAGGAAAACGTTATTTTTTAAACAAAATGTCCTTAGGTGGATGACTTTTTGCAAGTCCTGTCAGTTTTTCATGTTGCTTCAACATCATCACATCGATTTTTGGGGGTTGAAATGACAGAAACAATATTGATACAATCCGCTTTTGCCCAGTGGGAAGTTATGTAAACATTATGGTCTTTATCAATTGCAGGGTCAGGGTCAATCACATTTCAATTCCAGTCAATTCAGAAAGTTAACCAAATTCTAATTCCAATTTTCCTCATTGGAATTTCAGTGTACTTCCTCAATTGACTGGAATTTAAATGTAACCCAACCCTGTCACTTCAGGCATAACTTAGGGTATCTCTGCATCCTCTGGACCATGTGTGACTCCAGCACAGCTGAAGTGGGTAAGGGGGCATCCTCCAAGGCTTTCCTGGTAAAACAACTAGAGCAACGTATCTCAATGAGGATCCACAGGGCATTTCTTTAGTTGCCTAGAAAGCCCTCTGTAGTCTACAGCCCCAGATGAAATTTGCAGAACATCACGTCACCTAGCCTACATGCTATGTGCTTGAAAATGATGCACACAGAGAAATAACTATTTATTTGGGCTGGTAACTGTAATGAACGTATCCTCTGCAGCAGAGGTGACTCTGGGTCGTCCTTCCTGTGGCGGTCCTCATGAGAGACAGTTAACTGTAATGAACTTATCCTCTGCAGCAGAGGTGACTCTGGGTCGTCCTTCCTGTGGCGGTCCTCATGAGAGACAGTTAACTGTAATGAACTTATCCTCTGCAGCAGAGGTGACTCTGGGTCGTCCTTCCTGTGGCGGTCCTCATGAGAGACAGTTAACTCTAATGAACTTATCCTCTACAGCAGAGGTGACTCTGGGTCGTCCTTCCTGTGGCGGTCCTCATGAGAGACAGTTAACTGTAATGAACTTATCCTCTGCAGCAGAGGTGACTCTGGGTCATCCTTCCTGTGGCGGTCTCATGAGAGACAGTTAAGAGCAGAGGTGACTCTGGGTCGTCCTTCCTGTGGCGGTCCTCATGAGAGACAGTTAACTGTAATGAACTTATCCTCTGCAGCAGAGGTGACTCTGGGTCGTCCTTCCTGTGGCGGTCCTCATGAGAGACAGTTAACTGTAATGAACTTATCCTCTGCAGCAGAGGTGACTCTGGGTCGTCCTTCCTGTGGCGGTCCTCATGAGAGACAGTTAACTGTCTTATCCTCTGCAGCAGAGGTGACTCTGGGTCGTCCTTCCTGTGGCGGTCCTCAGAGACAGTTAACTGTAATGAACTTATCCTCTGCAGCAGAGGTGACTCTGGGTCGTCCTTCCTGTGGCGGTCCTCATGAGAGACAGTTAACTGTAATGAACTTATCCTCTGCAGCAGAGGTGACTCTGGGTCGTCCTTCCTGTGGCGGTCCTCATGAGAGACAGTTAACTGTAATGAACTTATCCTCTGCAGCAGAGGTGACTCTGGGTCGTCCTTCCTGTGGCGGTCCTCATGAGAGACAGTTAACTGTAATGAACGTTATCCTCTGCAGCAGAGGTGACTCTGGGTCGTCCTTCCTGTGGCGGTCCTCATGAGAGACAGTTAACTGTAATGAACTTATCCTCTGCAGCAGAGGTGACTCTGGGTCGTCCTTCCTGTGGCGGTCCTCATGAGAGACAGTTAACTGTAATGAACTTATCCTCTGCAGCAGAGGTGACTCTGGGTCGTCCTTCCTGTGGCGGTCCTCATGAGAGACAGTTAACTGTAATGAACTTATCCTCTGCAGCAGAGGTGACTCTGGGTCGTCCTTCCTGTGGCGGTCCTCATGAGAGACAGTTAACTCTAATGAACTTATCCTCTGCAGCAGAGGTGACTCTGGGACGTCCTTCCTGTGGAGGTCCTCATGAGAGACAGTTAACTCTAATGAACTTATCCTCTGCAGCAGAGGTGACTCTGGGTCGTCCTTCCTGTGGCGGTCCTCATGAGAGACAGTTAACTGTAATGAACTTATCCTCTGCAGCAGAGGTGACTCTGGGTCGTCCTTCCTGTGGCGGTCCTCATGAGAGACAGTTAACTGTAATGAACTTATCCTCTGCAGCAGAGGTGACTCTGGGTCGTCCTTCCTGTGGCGGTCCTCATGAGAGACAGTTAACTGTAATGAACGTATCCTCTGCAGCAGAGGTAACACTGGGTCATCCTTCCTGTGGCGGTCCTCATGAGAGACAGTTAACTGTAATGAACGTATCCTCTGCAGCAGAGGTAACACTGGGTCATCCTTCCTGTGGCGGTCCTCATGAGAGACAGTTTCATCAAAAACCATCACTCGGTTTTTGCCACTGTACTTGAAGAAACTATTAAAGTTCTTGACATTTTCCGGATTGACTGACCTTCATGTCTTAAAGTGGACTGTCGTTTCTCTTTGCTTACTTGAGCTGTTCTTGCCATAATATGGATTTACCAAATAGAGCTATCTTCTGTATACCACCCCTACCTTGTCACAACACAACTGATTGGCTCAAACGCATTGAGAAGGAAAGAAATTCCACAAATTAACTTTAATCAAGGCACACCTGTTAATTGAAATATATTCCATGTGACTACCTCATGAAGCTGGTTGAGAGAATGCTAAAAGTGTGCAAAAATGTCATCAAACCAAAGGGTGGCTACTTTGCCTTGATTACTTTTTTGGTTACTACATGATTACATATGTGTTATTTCATAGTTTTGATGTCTTCACTATTATTCTACAATGTAGAAAATAGTAAAAATAAAGAAAAACCCTGGAATGAGTAGGTGTGTCCAAACTGTTGACTGATTCTGCACATGGATATTACAGTATATAATGTGAAAAGGTATGTTTGAACAAGATAGATTGAACGGGAAGGATTGTCATTGCAATTAAATTAGCTAACTTTCTCTATGCGATGATGAAAACTAATCTGCCGAAAAGTCATTGGACTGGAGTCAAAGGTCAAACCAAGGCCCTTGGTGCTTTTACGATCACAGCTAGGGTTGACAGTTGAGCTTGGGACTATAAAATTCTATCTACAGTTTTATGCAAATTGAGTTATTGACATAGCCTTATTCAGTTCAATGTTCCCTACCTATATAGTACTCTAACTATCCCCAATTCATGTTGTTAAGTTTAAAAGAATACAAGATAAAAAATAGCTGACACTATTTAAACCAATGAGGATTTGGAGCTTTAAAGCCAATTATCTCTGATTAATCTTTTAGCAGATATAACCTTCGAGACCCAAGCCCTGGAGTTGTCTCTTGGTGCCTTTACGTTCACAGCTAGGGATTGAGAGTCGCCTCAGCCCCGACATGCAATGTGGGCTCCGACTTCAAAGAGACTAAAGAAAATATATAAATATAAAACCATTAGCCAGCTTGTTTTCTTTAGTTAACATTTCAAACACACCGCAGAGAGGATCGTGTTTTTCAATCCCCTCTCTGTAACTCCGATGTTGATGTTGTTTTTTCTGACGGTGCTGAATCAAACCCTTGGTGCCACAGCTGGAAAATCCTCAACACCCTTCAGGAAAAGGTTTAGAATAACACGGCAGGGTCAGTGGGAACAAATCCTCCTCCAGCCAGTTTGCCACGGCCCTCCTCGCCACCACTGCCTCGGCGACCCTCCACGGAGGAGGCATTTTGTGTGTGGCCCAAATGGGCAAGGTATTCCCTGGTATTTTACCAGAGCCTTTTAGGCCTTCTTCTAAAGTAGTGCACTATATAGGGAACAGGATGCCATTTGAGATGCTATGTTTGTGCTTCGGCCATCCTCATCATCAGCTGCAGAGTAGGATACAAACATGTCTGGGTGTAGTAGAAGTGTCAGAGACGAGTAGAACACACAAACACTCACCAGCCAACATCACAGGGCTTTAAACAAACCCACTTAAAGTGACTCATTCTCCTCTGTCTGTCTGCCTGCCTCTGTCTGTCTGTCTGTCTGTCTGTCTGTCTGTCTGTCTGTCTGTCTGTCTGTCTGTCTGTCTGTCTGTCTGTCTGTCTGTCTGTCTGTCTGTCTGTCTGTCTGTCTGTCTGTCTGTCTGTCTGTCTGTCTGTCTGTCTGTCTGTCTGTCTGTCTGTCTCTCTCTCTCTCTCTCTCTCTCTCTCTCTCGCGCTCTCTCTCTCTCGGTCTGTCTCTCTCTCTCGTTTTCTCTCTCTCTCAGCCTTATGTGTGTGAGGATATGAGGTCTGTTTTATTACTAACGCGAAGCAGTTTGTAAACCGAGGCATTGCTTGCTTCTTGACACAGTGAATTTCAGACAGGAGGTGGTATCTTCTGTGTACACATATTACCACTTCATTAAACAAACCAGAAGTTGAAACAACAATAGCAGGCCCTTGGACACGCATACAGTACCAGAAAGACAGCTTGAGGCTGTCTTCACCCAACTTCAGGACAATTCCAAACATTTACTGGAAGGAAATCAAACGATTTGCCTTTTTCGTTGTACCCCCCACACACACACACACACGCAATATTACATATACAATGAGCAATAAACATGTTTACAAGTGAGGTATATAAATGTTCTGAATATAACATTCTCTTTGACTATTTTTAAACCCATATGAGCTGCAAACTGCATCATAAAATTGTCTAAAACACATGAATTAGAAAAATAAACCTACTGTGTTCTGAAAAGCTGAGCCACATTATAAAAGCAGTCCGGAAAGCTGCTGGAGGAACAGTTGGATGTGACCACAACTCTGTGGTTGACCACAACTCTGAGGTTGACCACAATAGGAATACAAGTATAAGAACAGCTAGCTTCAGCAGCATCAAGGCATGTCCAAATCAGTGACGAGCCAGGAGACACCGCTATTGTGGCACAAACCCACTCCCAATGAAAAGGTAACAATTACATGATGAGTAAAGAATTCATTAACCTTATCACTCAAAGAGGGTCCCTCACTGAATACATGGAGAAAACTGTGTGCGTGTGTGTGTGTGTGGGGGGGGGGGGATTATGCGTGCATGAATGCGTACGTGTATGTGTGTCCTAAAGTGCATTGCCACAGTTGAGTCAGAGATCGGCCATGAAGGTTATACATTATTATTACAGTTGGCAGCATGAAACAAGAGCTTTATTCATTCATAACCTCAGACACATTTTTTAAACACTCACTTGAGAAGCAGAACTGTAGTCATCAGATTTGCTACTGTAAAACATGGTTGGGACTACTCTCTTCCATGGCAGTGTTTCCCCTAGATCTGTTTCTAGACGGGGTGGAGTGACCCCAAATCATCTATGGCTTCATTAACTCAAATCTTCAAACGAAACCAATTGGTCATCCCCCCCTTTTGAATGGATCGGTTAAATGTAACCTGACCCGATTGGATGTTGAAAAAGGGATCAGTTGCCTGGCATCCAATCAGAAAGGAGAAACAGACTGCAGCAACGACATGGTGATAGAGAAGAAACAGACCTTCTCTCACTTCAAAGAGCTGAGCTTTAAAAAAAAATCACACCGGCAATAAAGTACAACAGAGGTTCATCGGTTTCTCCACAACATGAAAGGGGACTTTCAAAGTCAAGTCTCTTTGAGTAGTCCCCTCTACCCCAAGTGTAGCCCTCAACAAAGCTCATATCACCGTGGAAGAACTATGGCTCTGATGCTGTTGACATGAGGAGCGCTACAAGAGACAGCTAGCCTAGCTAGACTGCTAGCTACATTAGAATGGGGGACATCTTTGATCATGTTAAAAAAGGAATGGGGGCTTTCATCTCAAAGGTATACAGATGCTCCTTACAGATTCTGGAATTTATCGATAACAATGGTTATTGACCATCAAAATCTGCACCCAAATAAACACTACTGAAATTATCAAGTTGTATTAGGCTATTATGACAGAAATTTGCTGGTACCTAATGGTGCCCCTGATCTGGAAAGTTTCTTAAATTAGATTTATATGAATGCCACAGCTATTCAGATGTACATAAGTAGGCTACCAGGGACTGTCGTCGTCGCCGGTAGTGTTTTCCTTGGCATGAAAGTAAATTACATCCCGGAGATAGGAGCCGAAATCCTCCTCCTTCACATGACTAATTGAAGTAATTACAGAACGGACATGAAAGGAGTGGCCTGCCCTGTCCACAGCCTGAGCACATTATCCCCATAAACTGTGCATCAGGAGTTTCCATAGCCAGCACATAAAGAGATAAGACTCCAAATGGTTCAGAAGGAATGAGACTACTGTATTGTCTGTAAGATAAGATAGTGTAGTGCAGTGTAGTGTAGTCTAGTGTAGTGTAGTGTAGGATAGGATAGTTTAGGATTGGATAGGATAGTGTAGAATAGGATAGGAAAGTGTAGAATAAGATTGGAGGGCCTCCCGGGTGGCGCAGTGGTTAAGGGAGTTGTACTGCAGCGCCAGCTGTGTCACCAGAGACTCTGGGTTCGGGCCCAGGCTCTGTCGTAACCGGCCGTGACCGGGAGGTCCGTGGGGTGACGCAAAATTGGCCTAGCGTCGTTCGGGTTAGGGAGGGTTTGGCCGGTAGGGAAATCCTTGTCTCATCGCGCACAAGCGACTCCTGTGGCGGCCCGGGCGTAGTGTGCGCTAACCAAGGTTGCCAGGTGCACGGTGTTTCCTCCGACACATTGGTGCGGCTGGCTTCCGGGTTGGATGGCGCTGTGTTAAGAAGCAGTGCGGCTTGGTTGGGTTGTGTATCGGAGGACGCATGACTTTCAACCTTCGTCTCTCCCGAGCCCGTACGGGAGTTGTAGCGATGAGACAAGATAGTAGCTACTAAAATCAATTGGATACCATGAAATTGGGGAGAAAAAGGGGTGAAATTCCACAAATAAAAATAAATAAAAAGGATGGGATAGTGTAGAATATGATAGGATATGATAGGATCGTCTAGTGTAGTCTAGTGTAGTCTAGTGTAGTCTAGTGTAGTCTAGTGTAGTCTAGTGTAGTCTAGTGTAGTCTAGTGTAGTCTAGAATAGGATAGTGTAGGATAGGATAGGATATGATAGGATCGTTTAGTGTAGGATCGTTTAGTGTAGGATAGGATAGTGTAGAATAGGATAGTGTAGAATATGATAGGATATGATAGGATCGTTTAGTGTAGGATAGGATAGTGTAGGATAGGATAGGATCGTTTAGTGTAGGATAGGATAGTGTAGAATAGGATAGTGTAGGATAGGATAGGATAGTTTAATGTAGGATAGGATAGTGTAGAATATGATAGGATAGGAGAGCGTAGGATAGGATAGTGTAGGATAGGATAGTTTAAGGTAGGATAGGATAGTGTAGAATATGATAGGATAGTATAGGAGAGTTTAAGGTAGGATCAGATTGTGTAGTGTAGTGTAGTGTAGTGTAGTGTAGTGTAGTGTAGTGTAGTGTAGTGTAGTGTAGTGTAGGATAGGATAATGATAGTGTAGGATAGTGTAGGATAGGATAATGTAGTATAGGATGGTCTAGTGTAGTGTAGTGCAGGATAGGAAAGGATAGTGTAGTGTAGGATATGATAGGATATGGTGTAGAATAGGATAGGATAGTAGGATAGGATATGATAGTGTAGAATAGGATAGTGTAGTGTAGGATAGTGCAGTGTAGTGTAGTGCAGTGCAGTGTAGTTTAGTGTAGGATAGGATAGTGTAGTGTAGTCTAGTGTAGTGTAGGATAGAATAGTGTAGAATATGATAGGATAGTGTAGTGTAGTGACGTGTAGTTTAGTATAGTGTATTGTAGGATATGATAGGATAGGACAGGATAGGATAGTGTAGAATAGGGTAGGATAGATAGGAGAATTTAGGGTAGGATAGGATAGTGTAGAATATGATAGGATAGTGTAGAGTAGGATTGGATAGGAGGGCATAGGATAGGATAGGATAAATAGGAGAGTTTAGGGTAGGATAGGATAGGGTAGGATAGGATAGGAAAGATTAGGGTAGGATAGTGTAGTGTAGTCTAGAGTAGTGTAGGATCTGGTGTGTAGGATTGGATAGGATAGTGTAGAATACGATAGGATAGTGTAGTTTAGTGTAATGTAGTTTAAAGTAGAGTCGGATAGGATAGGATAGTGTAAAATATGAAAGGATAGGAGAGCATAGGATAGTGTAGAATAGGCTAGGATAGGAGAGTTTAGGGTAGGGTAGGATAGGATAGTGTAGTTTAGTGTAGGATAGGATAGGGTAGTGTAGGATGGGATAGTGTAGTATAGGATGGATAGGATAGTGTAGAATACGATAGGATAGTGTAGTTTAGTGTAGTTTAAAGTAGAGTCGGATAGGATAGGATAGTGTAAAATATGAAAGGATAGGAGAGCATAGGATAGTGTAGAATAGGCTAGGATAGGAGAGTTTAGGGTAGGGTAGGATAGGATAGTGTAGTTTAGTGTAGGATAGGATAGGGTAGTGTAGGATGGGATAGTGTAGTATAGGATGGTATAGTGTAGGATTGGATAGTGTAGTGTAGTATAGTGTAGTGTAGTGTGGAATAGGATAGGATAGGATAGTGTAGGATGGGATAGGATAGGAGAGTTTAGGGTATGATGGGATGGGATAGAATAGTGTAGTGTAGTGTAGTGTGGTGTAGTGTAGGATAGGATAGGGTAGGATAGGGTAGGATAGGATAGGATAGTGTGGGATAGGACAGGATAGTGTAGGATGGGATAGTGCATTCTGTGCTTATCGCGTTTTGGCATCATCAGTTGTCACCTGATATAAGTCGTCTGGCAGGTCTCACAGACAGACAGACAGACAGACAGACAGACAGACAGACAGACAGACAGACAGACAGACAGACAGACAGACAGACAGACAGACAGACAGACAGACAGACAGACAGACAGACAGACAGACAGACAGACAGACAGACAGACAGACAGACAGACAGACAGGCAGGCAGGCAGGCAGGCAGGCTGGCAGGCACACCTGTAAGTTGACAAACAGACACAGTATTAGAGAAAGGTATTTCCTGTATTCTACCACAATGACACAAATGATGTTAAGTTCCCTATTAGTTGCATCTCCCTCCTGAGGTAGCTCCAAGAACAACATAGACATTCACATGATGAGGCTGCACACACATTTTTCAAGTAATGACTGTTTAATTGCTTTGTTGTTGAAATGATTATTCCCTTGAGCTCAAAAATACGTGGAAATCAAAACACTGGAGTAGAGAGAAGATCAAGTTAGCTTGCTTTAGCCTGGAGTAGAGAGAAGACCGAGTTAGCTTGCTTTAGCCTGGAGTAGAAAGAAGACCAAGTTAGCTTGTTTTAGCCTGGAGTAGAGAGAAGACCAAAGTTAGCTTGCTTTAGCCTGGAGTAGAGAGAATACCAAGTTAGCTTGCTTTAGCCTGGAGTAGGGAGAAGATCAAGTTAGCTTGCTTTAGCCTGGAGTAGAGAGAATACGAAGTTAGCTTTCTTTAGCCTGGAGTAGAGAGAAGATCAAGTTAGCTTTAGCCAGGCCTGTAAATCAGAATGAACAATATCTCCATATTCCTTTACACAACAACATTCCATTCAGTTGAAAACAGTGACGAGTTATCAATCAATCAAATGTATTTATAAAGCCCTTTTTACATCAGCCGATGTCACAAAGTGCTGTACAGAAACCCAGACTAAAACCCCAAACAGCAAGCAGTGCAGATGTAGAAGCACGGTGGCTTCTACAACTCCCTAGAAAGGCAGGAACCTAGGAAGAAACCTAGAGAGGAACCAGGCTCTGAGGGGTGGCCAGTCCTCTTCTGACTGTGCCGGGTGGTGATTATAACAGTACATGGCCAAGAAGTTCAAATGTTCATAGATGACCAGCAGGGTCAAATAATAATAATCACATTGGTTGTAGAGGGTGCAACAGGTCTGCACCTCAGAGGCAAATGTCAGTTGGCTTTTCATAGCCGATCGATCAGAGTTAGAGACAGCAGGTGAGTTAGAGAGTGAGAGTGAAAAACCGCAGGTCCGGGACAAGGTAACATGTCCGGTGAACAGGTCAGGGTTCTATAGCCGCAAACAGAACAGTTGAAACTGGAGCAGCCTGGACAGGGCCAACCAGGCAGGATATAACCCCACCCACTTTGCCAAAGCACAGCCCACACACAACTAGAGGAATATCTTCACCAACTTACGACACTGAGAAAAGGCTAAGTATAGCCTATGAAGATCTCCCCCAAGGCACAAACCCGAGGGAAGCGCCAACCCGGGGAATTCCACAGCCTTCTCCGTGTCCCGCCACTCTACATGTTGGTCACTTGTTCGGTGCTGAAAGAAAAATTTGAGCTAAAATATGACAAAGTCCTTCTGCAAATCCCAAGGCACTCATGTTGCCAATTCTGGGCATTATAAAACTAGTGACATCCATTCCACTCTGACATGCCAGCGTGTCAACTTTTCAACAGTTTTTGGGGGTAAAAAAAAACATATTTTTGAAAGAAGCCAGTTAAAAGAAGGAGCATAGTTACAGTGGATGAGGACAGAGTAGTGAGAGTAGGGTCCCCTGTGGTAGAGGACTGAGTATTGAGAGTAGAGTCCCTCGTGGTAGAGGACAGAGTAGCCAGAGTAGAGTCCCTCGTGGTAGAGGACAGAGTAGTGAGAGTAGAGTCCCCTGTGGTAGGGGACAGAGTAGTGAGAGTAGAGTCCCCCGGGGTAGAGGACAGAGTAGCCAGAATAGAATCCCTCGTGGTAGAGGAACCCCCATCTGATCGTCTTCATTTGTCACTCACATGTGAACCTCGTAGACTCTGCTCTGGTCTTGTTTAGCGGAACATGTCAACAGTTATTTGGATAATTATTCAATATGCCAGTGGCATGGTGCTTGTCCCTTGATGTTCTACTTCCCAAATGGCACCACATTCCCTACATTCTGCACTATTTTTGTGCAGGGCCCATAGGGATCTCGTCAGCAGTAATGCACTATGTAGGGCATAGGGTGCCATTTGGGATGCAACTGTCCTATTCACTGCAGACCTGATTCCTCTAACACGGGGAGTGTGTGTGTGTGTGTGTGTGTGTGTGTGTGTGTGTGTGTGTGTGTGTGTGTGTGTGTGTGTGTGTGTGTGTGTGTGTGTGTGTGTGTGTGTGTGTGTGTGTGTGTGTGTGTGTGTGTGTGTGTGTGTGTGTGTGTGTGTGTGTGTGTGTGTGTGTGTGTGTGTGTGTGTGTGTGTGTGTGTGTGTGTGTGTGTGTGTGTGTGTGTGTGTGTGCGTGTGTGTGTGCGTGTGCGTGTGTGTAGTATTTCAAAGACACTAGTGATCAGTGGTCCCAGGACTGCTGCTCAGATGAAATATCAGCCCAGGCAGTGAAGCAGGAGTTTGAACTTCACTCAACATTCTAGCGTTTGCCCCATTATTTAACACTATCAACATTTCGTGTGAGAATTGTGATCGAAACAACTCAATATTAGCCGCTTTCAATGCAACGTACCGAAACAAAACAAACTATGCAAGACTTGGTTCGCAAAACTAACTATGAAAGAGATTTTGTTGTAGGCAGAACGCATCAGAGTAGGATTTTAAATCATTGACTCAGGCAGTACTCTACACAGACCAGGGGCCGGATTCACAAAACCTTCTTAAGAATACATTTCTTCTTAACTGCCATTTTTCCTGAACTTTAGATTTAAGAAGAAAGTTCAAACTTCTTATGGCCTCAGGGCACTATTGGGTAGCTTGGATGAAAGGTGCCCAGAGTAAACAGCCAGCTCCTCAGTCTCAGTTGCTAATATATGCATATTATTATTCAATGGAAAACACTCTGAAGTTTCTAAAACTGTTTAAATGATGCCTGTGAGTATAACAGAAATCATATGGCAGGCAAAAACATGAGAATAAATCCAAACAGGAAGTGAGAAATCTGAGGTTGGTCGATTTTCATCTCAAGCCCTATTGAATTCACAGTGGGATATGAATGAAGTTGCACTTCCTAGGGCTTCCACTAGATGTCATCCGTCTTTAGAAACTCGAATCAAATCAAATCAAATTTTATTTGTCACATACACATGGTTAGCAGACGTTAATGCGAGTGTAGCGAAATGCTTGTGCTTCTAGTTCCGACAATGCAGTGATAACCTGTCATGCAGGTGATAGAGGACCCAAAAGCGACTTAACAGAAACAGAGTTTATTTAAATCCAAACAGGGAATAACAAAAATCCTCTAGTCTGTAGAGGGGAATAACTAGAGAAGCGGCCACAGACTGCAGGTCGCTTCGGGTAGGCGCAGGCCGTAGTTGATAGAGCCACCTGCTCACACGCAGCATCTGATGAAGGCAAAAAACACGACAGGACAGGGCGAAACACAATCACAGCATGGTGAATACAAAACAAGGAACCGACGGGACAGGAACGGAACACAAAGGAATAAATAGGGACTCTAATCAGGGGAAAGGATCGGGAACAGGTGTGGGAAGACTAAATGATGATTAGGGGAATAGGAACAGCTGGGAGCAGGAACGGAACGATAGAGAGAGGAGAGAGAGGGAGGGGGAGAGAGAGGGATAGAAAAAGGGAACGAACCTAATAAGACCAGCAGGGGGAAACGAACAGAAGGAAAAGCAAAATGACAAGATGATATAAGACAAAACATGACAGTACCCCCCACTCACCGAGCGCCTCCTGGCGCTCTCGAGAGGAACACTGGCGGCAACGGAGGAAATCATAGATCAAACGGTCCAGCACGTCCCGAGAAAGAACCCAACTCCTCTCCTCAGGACCGTAACAAAACGATAAAAAGGGAAACTAGGGTACTACTCTAAAAAAAAATGAGAACTAGGGACAGACTGAGACACAGCAAGGGCAGGAACAAGAACAGGAGAGATGCGATGGCAGGGAACAGACTGAGACCCAGCAAGACAGGAGCAGAAGCAGAAAAAAATTACCAGACTTCTTCTGCGCGCAGTCTGAACACGCAGCCACGAAACGGCGCGTGTCACGCTCCTGAGTCGGCCACCAAAAGCGCTGGCGAATAGACGCAAGAGTGCCTCGAACACCGGGATGACCAGCTAACTTGGCAGAGTGAGCCCACTGAAGAACAGCCAGACGAGTGGAAACAGGGACGAAAAGGAGGTTACTAGGACAAGCGCGCGGCGACGCAGTGTGCGTGAGTGCTTGCTTAACCTGTCTTTCAATTCCCCAGACTGTCAACCCGACAACACGCCCATAAGGAAGAATCCCCTCGAGATCAGTAGAAGCCACAGAAGAACTAAACAGACGGGATAAGGCATCAGGCTTGGTGTTCTTGCTACCCGGACGGTAAGAAATCACAAACTCGAAACGAGCGAAAAACAACGCCCAACGAGCTTGACGGGCATTAAGTCGTTTGGCAGAACGGATGTACTCAAGGTTCTTATGGTCTGTCCAAACGACAAAAGGAACGGTCGCCCCCTCCAACCACTGTCGCCATTCGCCTAGGGCTAAGCGGATGGCGAGCAGTTCACGGTTACCCACATCATAGTTTAGCTCAGATGGCGACAGGCGATGAGAAAAATAAGCGCAAGGATGAACCTTATCGTCAGACTGGAAGCGCTGGGATAGAATGGCTCCCACGCCTACCTCTGAAGCGTCAACCTCGACAATGAATTGTCTAGTGACGTCAGGAATAACGAGGATAGGAGCGGACGTAAAACGTTCTTTTAGAAGATCAAAAGCTCCCTGGGCGGAACCGGACCACTTAAAACACGTCTTGACAGAAGTAAGAGCTGTGAGAGGGCAGCAACTTGACCGAAATTACGAATGAAACGCCGATAGAAATTAGCGAAACCTAAAAAGCGCTGCAACTCGACACGTGACCTTGGAACGGGCCAATCACTGACAGCTTGGACCTTAGCGGAATCCATCTGAATGCCTTCAGCGGAAATAACGGAACCGAGAAAAGTAACGGAGGAGACATGAAAAGAGCACTTCTCAGCCTTTACGTAGAGACAATTCTCTAAAAGGCGCTGTAGAACACGTCTGTGCTGAACATGAATCTCGAGTGACGGAGAAAAAATCAGGATATCGTCAAGATAGACAAAAACAAAAATGTTCAGCATGTCTCTCAGAACATCATTAACTAATGCCTGAAAAACAGCTGGCGCATTGGCGAGACCGAACGGCAGAACCCGGTACTCAAAATGCCCTAACGGAGTGTTAAACGCCGATCTGATGCGCACGAGATGGTAAGCGTTATCCAACTTAGTAAAGCACCTGGCTCCCTGCAGAATCTCGAAGGCTGATGACATAAGGGGCCGGATAACGATTCTTAACCGTTATGTCATTCAGCCCTCGATAATCCACGCAGGGGCGCAGAGTACCGTCCTTCTTCTTAACAAAAAAGAACCCCGCCCGGCCGGAGAAGAAGAAGGCACTATGGTACCGGCGTCAAGAGACACAGACAAATAATCCTCGAGAGCCTTACGTTCGGGAGCCGACAGAGAGTATAGTCTACCTCGAGGAGGAGTGGTCCCCGGAAGGAGATCAATACTACAATCATACGACCGGTGAGGAGGAAGGGAGTTGGCTCGGGACCGACTGAAGACCGTGCGCAGATCATGATATTCCTCCGGCACTCCTGTCAAATCGCCAGGTTCCTCCTGGGAAGTAGGGACAGAAGAAACGGGAGGGATGGCAGACATTAAACACTTCACATGACAAGAAACGTTCCAGGATAGGATAGAATTACTAGACCAATTAATAGAAGGATTATGACATACTAGCCAGGGATGACCCAAAACAACAGGTGTAAACGGTGAACGGAAAATCAAAAAAGAAATAGTCTCACTGTGGTTACCAGATACTGTGAGGGTTAAAGGTAGTGTCTCAAATCTGATACTGGGAAGATGACTACCATCTAAGGCAAACATGGGCGTAGGCTTGTCTAACGGTCTGAAAGGAATGTTATGTTTCCGAACCCATGCTTCGTCCATGAAACAACCCTCAGCCCCAGAGTCAATCAAGGCACTACATGTAGCACCCGAACCGGTCCAGCGTAGATGGACCGACATAGTAGTACAAGATCTAGATGAAGAGACCAGAGTAGTAGCGCTCACCAGTAGCCCTCCGCTTACTGATGGGCTCTGGCCTCTTACTGGACATGAATTAACAAAATGTCCAGCAACTCCGCAATAGAGGCACAGGCGGTTGGTGATCCTCCGTTCCCTCTCCTTAGTCGAGATGCGAATCCCTCCCAGCTGCATGGGCTCAGTCTCAAAGCCAGAGGAGGGAGATGGTTGCGATGCGGAGCAGGGAAACACCGTTGATGCGAGCTCTCTTCCACGAGCCCGGTGACGAAGATCTACCCGTGTTCTATGCGGATGGCGAGAGCAATCAAAGAGTCCACATCTGAAGGAACCTCCCGGGAGAGAATCTCATCCTTAACCACTGCGTGGAGTCCCTCCAGAAAACGAGCGAGCAGCGCCGGCTCGTTCCACTCACTAGAGGCAGCAAGAGTGCGAAACTCAATAGAATAATCCGTTATGGACCGTTCACCTTGGCATAAGGAAGCCAGGGCCCTAGAAGCCTCCCTACCAAAAACTGAACGGTGAATCATCTCCTCTTTAAAGTTCTGGAACTTGTTAGAGCAATCAGCCCTTGCCTCCCAGATAGCTGTGCCCCATTCTCGAGCCCGGCCAGTAAGGAGTGAAATGACGTAAGCAACCCGAGCTCTCTCTCTAGAGTATGTGTTGGGTTGGAGAGAGAACACAATCTCACACTGCGTGAGAAAGGAGCGGCACTCAGTGGGCTGCCCGGAGTAGCAAGGTGGGTTATTAACCCTAGGTTCTGGAGGCTCGGCAGGCCAGGAAGTAACAGGTGGCACGAGACGTAGACTCTGGAACTGTCCAGAGAGGTCGGAAACCTGAGCGGCCAGGTTCTCCACGGCATGGCGAGCAGCAGACAATTCCTGCTCGTGTCTGCCGAGCATGGCTCCTTGGATCTCGAAGTGTTACGGCGTCTGAAGTCGCTGGGTCCATTACTTGGTCGGTTCCTTCTGTCATGCAGGTGATAGAGGACCCAAAAGCGACTTAACAGAAACAGAGTTTATTTAAATCCAAACAGGGAATAACAAAAATCCTCTAGTCTGTAGAGGGGAATAACTAGAGAAGCGGCCACAGACTGCAGGTCGCTTCCTAGGCGAGGCCGTAGTTGATAGAGCCACCTGCTCACACGCAGCATCTGATGAAGGCAAAAAACACGACAGGACAGGGCGAAACACAATCACAGCATGGTGAATACAAAACAAGGAACCGACGGGACAGGAACGGAACACAAAGGAATAAATAGGGACTCTAATCAGGGGAAAGGATCGGGAACAGGTGTGGGAAGACTAAATGATGATTAGGGGAATAGGAACAGCTGGGAGCAGGAACGGAACGATAGAGAGAGGAGAGAGAGGGAGGGGGAGAGAGAGGGATAGAAAAAGGGAACGAACCTAATAAGACCAGCAGGGGGAAACGAACAGAAGGAAAAGCAAAATGACAAGATGATATAAGACAAAACATGACATAACCAACAAGTAATCTAACTAACAATTCCAAAACTACTGTCTTATACACAGTGTAAGGGGATAAGGAATATGTACATAAGGATATATGAATGAGTGATGGTACAGAGCAGCATACAGTAGATGGTATCGAGTACAGTATATACATATGAGATGAGTATGTAGACAAAGTAAACAAAGTGGCATAGTTAAAGTGGCTAGTGATACATGTGTTACATAAGGATGCAGTCGATGATGTAGAGAACAGTATATACATATGCATATGAGATGAATAATGTAGGGTAAGTAACATTATATAAGGTAGCGTTGTTTAAAGTGGCTAGTGATATATTTACATCATTTCCCATCAATTCCCATTATTAAAATGGCTGGAGTTGGGTCAGTGTCAATGACAGTGTGTTGGCAGCAGCCACTCAATGTTAGTGGTGGCTGTTTAACAGTCTGATGGCCTTGAGATAGAAGCTGTTTTTCAGTCTCTCGGTCCCAGCTTTGATGCACCTGTACTGACCTCGCCTTCTGGATGATAGTGGGGTGAACAGGCAGTGGTTCGGGTGGTTGATGTCCTTGATGATCTTTATGGCCTTCCTGTAACAACGGGTGGTGTAGCTGTCCTGGAGGGCAGGTAGTTTGCCCCCGGTGATGCGTTGTGCAGTCCTCACTACCCTCTGGAGAGCCTTACGATTGAGGGCGGAGCAGTTGCCGTACCAGGCGGTGATACAGCCCGCCAGGATGCTCTCGATTGTGCATCTGTAGAAGTTTGTGAGTGCTTTTGGTGACAAGCCGAATTTCTTCAGCCTCCTGAGGTTGAATAGGCGCTGCTGCGCCTTTCTTCACGACGCTGTCAGTGTGAGTGGACCAATTCAGTTTGTCTGTGATGTGTATGCCGAGGAACTTAAAACTAGCTACCCTCTCCACTACTGTTCCATCGATGTGGATAGGGGGGTGTTCCCTCTGCTGTTTCCTGAAGTCCACAATCATCTCCTTAGTTTTGTTGACGTTGAGTGTGAGGTTATTTTCCTGACACCACACTCCGAGGGCCCTCACCTCCTCCCTGTAGGCCGTCTCGTCGTTGTTGGTAATCAAGCCTACCACTGTTGTGTCGTCCACAAACTTGATGATTGAGTTGGAGGCGTGCGTGGCCACGCAGTCGTGGGTGAACAGGGAGTACAGGAGAGGGCTCAGAACGCACCCTTGTGGGGCCCACGTGTTGAGGATCAGCGGGGAGGAGATGTTGTTGCCTACCCTCACCACCTGGGGGCGGCCCGTCAGGAAGTCCAGTACCCAGTTGCACAGGGCGGGGTCGAGACCCAGGGTCTCGAGCTTGATGATGAGCTTGGAGGGTACTATGGTGTTGAATGCCGAGCTGTAGTCGATGAACAGCATTCTCACATAGGTATTCCTCTTGTCCAGGTGGGTTAGGGCAGTGTGCAGTGTGGTTGAGATTGCATCGTCTGTGGACCTATTTGGGCGGTAAGCAAATTGGAGTGGGTCTAGGGTGTCAGGTAGGGTGGAGGTGATATGGTCCTTGACTAGTCTCTCAAAGCACTTCATGATGACGGAAGTGAGTGCTACGGGGCGGTAGTCGTTTAGCTCAGTTACCTTAGCTTTCTTGGGAACAGGAACAATGGTGGCCCTCTTGAAGCATGTGGGAACAGCAGGCTTCTACTGTGTTGTGGGACTGAATAAGAGCTGAATGAGTCAGGTTACTGGCAGAGAGCCATTTCCTGGTCATGCGCATTCCACATGATATCGCCCTGCGTTCCAATGCTCCTCTAGACACGAAGGATTTCTCCGGTTGGAACATTATTGAAGATTTATGATAAAAACATCCTTATGATTGATTCTAAACTTTGTTTGAAATGTTTCTTTGACCTGTAACTTTTTGAAGTTTTTGTCCGAAGTAATGCACAAGCTTTTGGATATGTTTACCTAACTCGCTAACAAAAGTAGCTACTTGGACATAAATAACGGACATTATCGAACAAATCAAGCATTTATTGTGGAACTGTGATTCCTGGGAGTGCATTCTGATGAAGATCATCAAAGGTAAGGGAATATTTATAATGTGATTTCTAGTTTCTGTTGACTCCAGCATGGCGGTTAATTTGATTATTGCATGGTTTGCTTTTTCAGTTAAGTTTTTTTGAAATCTGACACAGCTGTTGCATTAAGGAGAGGTGTATCTATAATTCCATGTGTATAACTTGTAATATCATCTACATTTATGATGAGTATTTCTGTTGAATCATTGTGGCTATGCGAAATCACTGGATGTTTTTGGAACTAGTGAACGTGACGCGCCAATGTAAACTCAGATTTTTTGATATAAATATGAACTTTATCAAACAAAACATACATGTATTGTGTAACATGAAATTCTATGAGTGTCGTCTGATGAAGATCATCAAAGGTTAGTGATTAATTTTATCTCTATTTGTGCTTTTTGTGACTCCTCTCTTTGGCTGGAAAAATGGCTGAGTTTTTCTTTGGCTTGATGGTGACCTAACAAAGTCATTTGTGGTGCTTTCGCTGTAAAGCCTATTTGAAATTGGACACTGTGGTGGGATTAACAACAATTACCTTTAAAACGTTATAAAATACATGTATGTGTGAGGAATTTTAATTATGAGATGTCTGTTGTTTTGAATTTGGTGCCCTGCACTTTCACTGGCTGTTGTCATATCATCCCGTTAACGGGATTGAAGCTCTATGAAGTTTTAAGCAAAGTTGCTATTCCTCAATAAAGTTATTGGAAATGTTCTTAAGGTTTTTCCTAAGTTTCTTCCTAAGAAAAAATGTAAGAAGAAATGTGATTCTTGAAAATAATGCTTTAGGATTTCTTCTTGGAAATGTACTTAAATTTAGGACAGCTAAAACCTTGTCTTGAATCGAATAGGTACTTTTGTAACCATGAATATTTTATTGCGCCACAGAAACAGTTGGCTACCGGATATTTAAATAGAGCAAGAATACAGATTAAACACGCATTATCTAGCTAGCTAGTAATTAACAATAAATTACAATATTCTAGAATGTGTTAAATAGCTAGCGCTATTTTGTCAATTTGCAAAGAAGAACTTGGTTAACTTAGCTAATGTAACGTCGTTAGTTATGTTGTTGTCTATAACGTTGTTACGTGTTAGCGAGCTAACGTAGCTACCTAACTTACCTGTCACGCAGTCCCTCTGCCACCATCTCTATGATGGACGTCACCTTCTCCTCCAGCTGGTCCACTTGAATGTTCTCTCAGCTCCCTTCTTCTTAGCAGCCACCTTGATGTCGGACCACTTGTTTTTTACGGCGTCACTGTCCCTTGCCATTCCCCCGATGGCAGAGACAGACTCGGCCACTCTCCCCTGCGGTAGAGGACATAGTAGTGAGAGTAGAATCCCTCGTGGTAGAGGACAGAGTAGCCAGAGTAGAATCCCTCGTGGTAGAGGACAGAGTAGCCAGAGTAGAATCCCTCGTGGTAGAGGACAGAGTAGCCAGACTCGGCCTCTCTCGCCCATCCTCTCTTGTTGGTCTCAGCAGTGAACCTGCAGTTATCAAGTCTCCCCAACAGCAACCTTTTCCTGGCTGCTATTTCCTCCATCATCACTTCAAGCTCTTATTTACTGAAGTTTTTATTGCACTTTCCTTGGTAATCCATTTTTGGTTTTGGTGTACAGTAGCTAACGTTAGTCTCATGGCTATAAAGCGTGTCACGCAATGACCTTAGTTATCTTTGTTTTCTTTATTATTTTGGTTAGGTCAGGGTGTGACGAGGGTGGTATGTGTGTTGTGTCTTGTCTAGGGTTTTTTGTAATTCTATGGGGTTTTGGTATGTCTAGGTATATGTAGGTCTATGGTGGCCTGAATTGGTTCCCAATCAGAGACAGCTGTTTATTGTTGTCTCTGATTGGGGATCCTATTTAGGTTGCCATTTTCCATTTTGGTTTTGTGGGTTATTGTCTATGTGTCGTTGCATGTCAGCACTCGGTTTATCATAGTCTCACGTTCGTTTTTGTTAGTTTGTTTTAGTGTTCTTCGTTTATTAAAGAAGAATGTATTCTTATCACGCTGCACCTTGGTCTCATCATTACAACGAACATCATTACAACAAAATTGTGTGTGTGTGTAAAGGGTTCGTGTGCCAACTAAAACTAAACAAATTATTCTCGATACATTTAGCAAAAAAATAAATGTAAGAAAAATATTTTATTATAGTGGGCCAAATCCTATCATCCCTGTCACATAGGCGTATTTATTGGTTTCAAGCATGTCACTAATGTCAATGCTACATAAGATATTTACGAAGTTCTTAAGGATATTTACAAAGTTCCTAAGAACATCTTGAGGAATTGCATTTACGAACTATCTTATAAACGTGTTTTTTTTTCAGCTTCTTAATTTTTTCAGAAGTAATGTTTGGTGAATCCGGCCCCAGACCAGTGCGACATAAACATTTAGAGCTGCAGAAGGCCTGAACGCAAACAGACCATTGCCATATATGGATCTGTGCCATTCACTTTGAACTGGACTGTTTTTACAGCATGAGCAGTCGTGAGTAGCTTGTTTTGAGATCAAAGCGAGAGCTGCATGTACGTAACCACATGTGCACATTTGTTGAAATCCTTAGTGAGTTATTAGCACCGTTCTAGATCATGTGTAGTCAGCAACGGGGGAGTGGTTGCTTCCTACAAGAACACAAAACCTGAGACAGGTAAAGAGTTTGCTTCTGTCTTAAAGGAGTAGTGTTGTATTTTGAGACAGGCTGGAATCAGCTAATTAGCCATTAGGCAGAGGTTAGCATGATTTGTGTAACAAAGTGCGCTGAGAGTCAGGAAGCAAGTTCAGGGAGTGAGGGTTTTAATAAATAAACACAACATAATACAAAACAAGAAACATGAACATGACAGACATGAAACAGAAACAATGACACCTGGGGAAGGAACCAAAGAGAGGGACATATATATTGAAGGTATTCAGGGAAGTGATGGAGTCCAGGTGAGTCTGACGACACGCAGGTGCGCGTGATGATGGTGAAAAGGTGTGCGCCATAATGAGCCGCCTAGTGACCTAGAGGCCGGAGAGGGAGCACATGTGACGATTTGTCTGATTCTCTGTAATAATGGTATGGGAATAATGATGCATTTTATTTTAAGTGGTTTCTTGCATCAAATCACACAACAACATTCCCAGTCAACTCCTTGTCTGAAGGAAAAGTGGATAAACAGGTTAATGTCAAGCCCTGCATGTGTTTTTTTTTCAGTCTCATGTAATGTAGGCCTACATTGAACAACACACATTGGTTGCTACTGTAATCTGAATGATAGAACAGCTATTTTCATGTTAAAATGTTATGGGATGCATTTTCTCCATTGTTTGTGATGGTAGGCCACTCTGGTAGGCCTACATTATGATTAAATAGCCACAGTAGCCTACAGCATCAGTGTTCACTGTAAACGGGCGTCGCAAGTTGCACAGAATTTTCACAACAAGTTTTGTCGCTCAGCAGTCCTGATATTTGCTCAGTTTCGAAACAAATTAGAGGGAACATTGATCATGGCTACGAGATTGGTATTCGACAGACTGTCCATGTGACTTCCCTTCTCATCGCCCATAGGGGGCTGAGCATTGACAGTGTTGATTTTAGTGAGTGATTTATCCCATACGGTTTCTAATAGCCTTCAACAAGCAGACTGAGACACCAGCCAGGAGAGTAGTAATCCCAACAGCCTGACTGTCTCCATTTCTCTGTCTCTATCTCTAAGGTTGTGTCCCAAATAGCACCCTATTCTCTACATATGTAGTGCACTACTTTTGACCAGGACCTATAGGGTAGTGGTCAAAAGTAGTGCACTATATAGGGTGCCATTTGGGACGCATGATATTTCTCACTACACAGACATGCTGGAACACACTATTGAACTTGGATTGTTTCACCAGCCATCAACTCAACGACATGACTTTAGTGAAAGTCAAAACAGATTGGTTCACACACTTCCATTACAAAGACAAAAACATGTACTGATAAACGTAGATTGTGTGGACATTTCATTAAGCTCTCTTTTAAAGTGGGAATCTGTGATTGTTACATTCATTTTGGGACTTTATTGATATATATTAGAATTAATTATATATATCCATTGATTCTAGAAGAATATAACTTCAAAATGCCTCGAATTTGAGAGTGGTTATATTGTTCCAGCTCCATCACTCAGCTGTTTACCAAAAAAACTGACTGGGTGTGAACGTTTTGTTGTTTTTCAAATCCAAGATTGCCCCTTTTAAATGTCCTTTGAATTGGGGGAAAGGAAGGGTCAAATATTGTTGTGCAGCGCTTTGATCAAGGAGTTGTACCCATGTCTCTGTGACCATGCCACATGGTGGCTCTGTCTGTGTGTGTGTGTGTGTGTGTGTGTGTGTGTGTGTGTGTGTGTGTGTGTGTGTGTGTGTGTGTGTGTGTGTGTGTGTGTGTGTGTGTGTGTGTGTGTGTGTGTGTGTGTGTGTGTGTGTGTGTGTGTGTGTGTGTGTGTGTGTGTGTGTGTGTGCGTGTGTGTGTGTGTGCGTGTGTGCGTGTGTGCGCGTGTGCGCGTGTGCGTGTGTGCGTGTGTGTGTGTGTGTGTGTGCGTGCGTGCGTGCCTGTGTGTGTACGTGTGCGTCCCTGTGTGTTTCTTTCCCCAAAGGCTGACCCTCCCACTCTCGGGGCCGGGCGGATATCAAAGGCCTGTATTTACAGTTATCTCTGCTCGGCTGCGTCACGGAAGTAATCAGCCAAGGTCAGGGGTCAGCGCTCTGGCCTGGGACAGGAACACAACTGACTGACGCTCTGACTTCAAAGGGAAAGAAGTGATCCTCTGACTGGCTGTTGTTTTAGCCAGGGAACCCTCTAAATCATAATCCAGAATGTGTAAGGGGACAGTCGGGAGAGAGCAGTGTGTGTAGAGGGGGAGAGTGGGGAGGGTTCTAGTGTGTGAGTTCTTGTGTGCACACATCTCAATGTGTGTCTATTGTATGTTCTCTCTTGTCTGAGAACAGCACTGAGAGAGAGAGAGAGAGAGAGAGACTACCTTTGAATAATGACAGCTCATGACATCAAAGAGCAGGCTCTGGTTTGGTCTGGTTAACCTCTTAAACACACAAACTGTGCAGCAACAACACACAAAAAAGCGTCAATTTATTCTGTCCTGTTGTTGTTCCTGTGAATGGCGAAACCCAAAACCATGTCAAACATAATGGAAAATATTTGAGGTCTTTTATTAACCAAGAACAGCTTTGATGTTTGACGTCTTTATTTGTTTTAGAAGAAGAAAGACAGAAGGGGCAGTATAGCATGTGAGAGATCGTCTTTTCTCACAAAGCAGCAGAGACAACAACAAGGCAAAAAATGAATAACACCAAAATCAAACCAGATCTTCTACATGATCAATTAAACATAATTAACAGACGTTTTGAAACGGGCCGACATCAAACGGAATCATCAAAGTGATAGCAGTTTGTTTGAGAACAAAACCTTTAATGCTATAGTCCCTGTGTCTCTTACTGCTATAGTATCTCTGTCTCTTACTGCTATAGTATCTCTGTCTCTTACTGCTATAGTATCTCTGTCTCTTACTGCTATAGTATCTCTGTCTCTTACTGCTATAGTCCCTGTGTCTCTTACTGCTATAGTATCTCTGTCTCTTACTGCTATAGTATCTCTGTCTCTTACTGCTATAGTCCCTGTGTCTCTTACTGCTATAGTATCTCTGTCTCTTACTGCTATAGTATCTCTGTCTCTTACTGCTATAGTCCCTGTGTCTCTTACTGCTATAGTATCTATGTGTCTTACTGCTTTAGTCCCTGTGTCTCTTACTGCTATAGTATCTCTGTCTCTTACTGCTTTAGTCCCTGTGTCTCTTACTGCTATAGTATCTATGTCTCTTACTGCTATAGTCTCACTGTCTCTTACTGCTATAGTCCCTGTGTCTCTTACTGCTATAGTCCCTGTGTCTCTTACTGCTATAGTATCTCTGTCTCTTACTGCTTTAGTCCCTGTGTCTCTTACTGCTATAGTATCTATGTGTCTTACTGCTTTAGTCCCTGTGTCTCTTACTGCTATAGTATCTCTGTCTCTTACTGCTTTAGTCCCTGTGTCTCTTACTGCTATAGTATCTATGTCTCTTAATGCTATAGTCTCACTGTCTCTTACTGCTATAGTCCCTGTGTATCTTACTGCTATGTGCTTGGGAATAATCCCAAGCACAAACAACGAGAACCCACATGACAAACAATAACACACAAAACAGAGAGGGAAATCAGAGGGTTAAATAAGGAACATAATTAATGGAATAGAAACCAGGTGTGTATGATCAAGACAAAACGAAAATGAAACATAGATTGGTGGTGTCTAGAAAGCCAGTGACGTGGACCGCCGAACACCTCCCGAAGAAGGAGAGGGACCAATTTTGGCCGAAGTCGTGACAGTCACGACGTTACCTGAACGCCCATCTGAGGCCCGTTAATCGTTAGCTGTCTTATTGGCTGCTATCTGAATAGGTCTATCGGATAATTTTTTGTGGGTCACTAAGAAAATGTTTATCTATTCTATCTACTATATCTATTTTGCCAATTGGATTGAGCCCCTCTACACCACGGAACCCCACTAATCTACCGACGGAAACGCACGAGGTGGCTAAAAACAGACCTCCATCTTATGCTAGCTTGCTACCGATGGCCCGGCTAGCTGTCTGAATCACCATGACCCCAACCAACCTCACTACTCACTGGACCCTTATGATCACTCGATGAAGCATGCCTCTCCTTAATGTCAATATGCCTTGTCCATTGCTGTTCTGGTTAGTGTTTATTGGCTTATTTCACTGTAGAGCCTCTAGCCCTGCTCATTATACCTAATCCAACTTTTCAGTTCCACCACCCACACATGCGATAACATTACCTGGTTTCAATGATGTTTCTAGAGACAATATCTCTCTCATCATCACTCAATACCTAGGTTTACCTCCACTGTATTCACATCCTACCATATCTTTGTCTGTACATTATACATTGAAGCTATTTTATCGCCCCCAGAAACCTCCTTTTTCTCTCTGTTCGGGACGTTCTAGACGACCAATTCTCATTGCTTTTAGCCGTACCCTTATCCTACTCCTCCTCTGTTCCTCTGGTGACGTGAATCCAGGCCCTGCAGTGCCTAGCTCCACTCCTATTCCCCAGGCGCTCTCTTTTGATGACTTCTGTAACTGTAATAGCCTTGGTTTCATGCATGTTAACATCGGATGTTCTAGCCGTGTCTGAATCCTGGCTTAGGAAGGAACATTTCTGAAATCTTCATCCCTACGTACAACACTTTCAGACAAGATAGAACGGCCAAAGGGGGCGGTGTTGCAATCTACTGCAAAGATAGCCTGCAGAGTTCTGTCCTACTATCCAGGTCTGTACCCAAAAAATTTGAACTTCTACTTTTAAAAATCCACCTCTCTAAAAACAAGTCTCTCACCGTTGCCGCCTGCTATAGACCACCCTCTGCCCCCAGCTGTGCTCTGGACACCACATGTGAACTGATTGCCCCCCATCTATCTTCAGAGCTCATGCTGCTAGACAACCTAAACTGGAACATGCTTAACACCCCAGCCATCCTACAATCTAAGCTTGATACCCTCAATCTCACACTAATTATCAATGAACCTATCAGGTACAAAGCCGTAAACAAGGGCACCCTCATAGATACCATCCTAACCAACTTGCCCTCTAAATACACCTCTGCAGTTTTCAACCAAGATCTCAGCGATCACTGCCTCATTGCCTGCATCGGTAATGGGTCAGCGGTCAAACGACCTCCACTCATCACTGTCAAACGCTCCCTGAAACACTTCAGCGAGCAGGCCTTTCTAATCGACCTGGCCGGGGTATCCTGGAAGGATATTGATCTCATCCTGTCAGTAGATGATGCCTGTTTTTTTAAATGCCTATCTCACCATCTTAAATAAGCATGCCCCATTCAAGAAATATAGAATCTGTCATGTTTTGTCATTGATTATCATGCCTTGTCCCTGTTCTTCTCCTTCTATTCGTTTCCCTCTGCTGGTCTTATTAGGTTCTTTCCCTCTTTCTATCCCTCTCTCTCCCCCTCCCTCTCTCACTCTCCCGCTCTCTCTTCTCTCTATCGTTCCGTTCCTGCTCCCAGCTGTTCCTATTCCCCTAATCAATCATTTAGTCTTCCCACACCTGTTCCCGATCCTTTTCCCTGATTAGAGTCCCTATTTCTCTCCTTGTCATTCGTTTCTGCCCTGTCGGTTCCTTGTCAAGAATTCACCGTGCTGTGTTTGTGTATCGCCCTGTCGTGTCGTGTTTTCCTCAGATGCTGCGTGGTGAGCAGGTGTCTGAGTCTGTTTGGTTCAAGTGCCTTCCCGAGGCAACCTGCTGTTCACCTGCTGTTCAAGATCGAGTCTCCAGTTTGTCCTCGTCTTTTCGAGTGAAAGTTGTGTTTTTTGATTGTATTTACTTTACTGGATTAAAGACTCTGTTTTCGCCAAGTCGCTTTTGGGTCCTCTTTCACCTGCATGACAGAAGGAACCGACCAAGGAATGGACCCAGCGACTTCAGACGCTCGTTACACTGCCGTCGAGATCCAAGGAGCCATGCTCGGCAGACACGAGCAGGAATTGTCTGCTGCTCGCCATGCCGTGGAGAACCTGGCCGCTCAGGTTTCCGACCTCTCTGGACAGTTCCAGAGTCTTCGTCTCGTGCCACCTGTTACTTCCTGGCCTGCCGAGCCTCCAGAACCTAGGGTTAATAACCCACCTTGCTACTCCGGGCAGCCCACTGAGTGCCGCTCCTTTCTCACGCAGTGTGAGATTGTGTTCTCTCTCCAACCCAACACATACTCTAGAGAGAGAGCTCGGGTTGCTTACGTCATTTCACTCCTTACTGGCCGGGCTCGAGAATGGGGCACAGCTATCTGGGAGGCAAGGGCTGATTGCTCTAACAAGTACCAGAACTTTAAAGAGGAGATGATTCGGGTTTTTGACCGTTCAGTTTTTGGTAGGGAGGCTTCTAGGGCCCTGGCTTCCCTATGCCAAGGTGAACGGTCCATAACGGATTATTCTATTGAGTTTCGCACTCTTGCTGCCTCTAGTGAGTGGAACGAGCCGGCGCTGCTCAGCTCGTTTTCTGGAGGGACTCCACGCAGTGGTTAAGGATGAGATTCTCTCCCGGGAGGTTCCTTCAGATGTGGACTCTTTGATTGCTCTCGCCATCCGCATAGAACGACGGGTAGATCTTCGTCACCGGGCTCGTGGAAGAGAGCTCGCATCAACGGTGTTTCCCTGCTCCGCATCGCAACCATCTCCCTCCTCTGGCTCAGAGACTGAGCCCATGCAGCTGGGAGGGATTCGCATCTCGACTAAGGAGAGGGAACGGAGGATCACCAACCGCCTGTGCCTCTATTGCGGAGTTGCTGGACATTTTGTTAATTCATGTCCAGTAAAAGCCAGAGCTCATCTGTAAGCGGAGGGCTACAGGTGAGCGCAACTACTCAAGTCTCTCCATCAAAATCCTGTACTACTTTGTCGGTCCATCTACGCTGTACCGGTTCGGGTGCTGGTGTAGTGCCTTGATAGACTCTGGGGCTGAGGGTTGTTTCATGGACCATGGGTCTGAAACATGACATTCCTTTCAGAGAGTTAGAGAAGCCTACTGTCATGTTTGTCATTTATTATCATGTCTTGTCCCTGTGCTCCCCATTCTATTCGTTTCCCTCTGCTGGTCTTATTAGGTTCTTTCCTCTTTCTATCCTTCTCTCTCCCCCTCCCTCTCTCACTCTCTCGCTCTCTCTTCTCTCTATCGTTCCGTTCCTGCTCCCAGCTGTTCCTATTCCCCTAATCATCATTTAGTCTTCCCACACCTGTTCCCGATCCTTTCCCCTGATTAGAGTCCCTATTTATTCCTTTGTGTTCCGTTCCTGTCCCGTCGGTTCCTTGTTTAGTATTCACCGTGCTGTGATTGTGTTTCGCCCTGTCCTGTCGTGTTTTTTGCCTTCATCAGATGCTGCGTGTGAGCAGGTGTCTCTAGTCAACTACGGCCTGCGCTCCCGGCGACCTGCAGTCTGTCCGCTTCTCTTGTTATTCCCCTTACAGACTAGAGGATTTCTGTTATTCCCTGTTTGGACTTGAATAAACTCTGTTTCTGTTAAGTCGCTTTGTCCTCTATCACCTGCATGACAGAAGGAACCGACCAAGGAATGGACCCAGCGACTTCAGACGCTCTTACACTGCCGTCAAGATCCAAGGAGCCATGCTCGGCAGACACGAGCAGGAATTGTCTGCTGCTCGCCATGCCGTGGAGAACCTGGCCGCTCAGGTTTCCGACCTCTCTGGACAGTTCCAGAGTCTACGTCTCGTGCCACCTGTTACTTCCTGGCCTGCCGAGCCTCCAGAACCTAGGGTTAATAACCCACCTTGCTACTCCGGGCAGCCCACTGAGTGCCGCTCCTTTCTCACGCAGTGTGAGATTGTGTTCTCTCTCCAACCCAACACATACTCTAGAGAGAGAGCTCTGGGTTGTCTTACGCATTTCACTCCTTACTGGCCGGGCTCGAGAATGGGGCACAGCTATCTGGGAGGCAAGGGCTGATTGCTCTAACAAGTTCCAGAACTTTAAAGAGGAGATGATGGGTTTTGACCGTTCAGTTTTTGGTAGGGAGGCTTCTAGGGCCCTGGCTTCCTTATGCCAAGGTGAATGGTCCATAACGGATTATTCTATTGAGTTTCGCCTCTTGCTGCTCTTGAGTGGAACGAGCCGGCGCTCCCTCGTTTTCTGGAGGGACTCCACGCAGTGGTTAGGATGAGATTCTCTCCCGGGAGGTTCCTTCAGATGTGGACTCTTTGATTGCTCTCGCCATCCGCATAGAACGACGGGTAGATCTTCTGTCACCGGGCTGCTAAGAGAGCTCCATCAACGGTGTTTCCCTGCTCCGCATGCAACCATCTCCCTCCTCTGGCTTTGAGACTGAGCCCATGCAGCTGGGAGGGATTCCCATCTGACTAAGGAGAGGGAACGGAGGATCACCAACCGCCTGTGCCCTCTGTTGCTGGACATTTTGTTAATTCATGTCCAGTAAGAGGCCAGAGCCCATCAGTAAGCGGAGGGCTCTTACTGCTATAGGTCTCTTCATCTAGATCTTGTACTGCTATGTCGGTCCATCTGTGGACCGGTTCTCTACATGCAGTGCCTTGATTGACTCTGGGGCTGAGGGTTGTTTCATGGACTATAGTCTTCTCTAACATTCCTTTCAGACCGTTAGACAAGCCTACGCCCATGTTTGCCTTAGATGGTAGTCATCTTCCCAGTATCAAATTTGAGACACTATTTAACTCTCACAGTATCTGGTAACTGCACAGTGAGACTATTTCTTTTTCTGATTTTCCGTTCACCGTTTACACCTGTTGTTTTGGGTCATCCCTGGCTAGTATGTCATAATCCTTCTATTAATTGGTCTAGTAATTCTATCCTATCCTGGAACGTTTCTTGTCATGTGAAGTGTTTAATGTCTGCCATCCCTCCCGTTTCTTCTGTCCCTACTTCTCAGGAGGAACCTGGCGATTTGACAGGAGTGCCGGAGGAATATCATGATCTGCGCACGGTCTTCAGTCGGTCCCGAGCCAACTCCCTTCCTCCTCACCGGTCGTATGATTGTAGTATTGATCTCCTTCCGGGGACCACTCCTCCTCGAGGTAGACTATACTTCTGTCGGCTCCCGAACGTAAGGCTCTCGAGGATTATTTGTCTGTGTCTCTTGACGCCGGTACCATAGTGCCTTCTTCTTCTCCGGCCGGGGACGGGGTTCTTTTTGTTAAGAAGAAGGACGGTACTCTGATGCGTGGAGAGGGCTGAATGACATAACGGTTAAGAATCGTTATCCGCTTCCCTTATGTCATCAGCCTTCGAGATTCTGCAGGGAGCCAGGTGCTTTACTAAGTTGGACCTTCGTAACGCTTACCATCTCGTGCGCATCAGAGAGGGGGACAGTGGAAAACGGCGTTTAACACTCCGTTAGGGCATTTTGAGTACCGGGTTCTGCCGTTCGGTCTCGCCAATGCGCCAGCTGTTTTTCAGGCATTAGTTAATGATGTTCTGAGAGACATGCTGAACATCTTTGTTTTTGTCTATCTTGACGATATCTGATTTTTTCTCCGTCACTCGAGATTCATGTTCAGCACGTTCGACGTGTTCTACAGCGCCTTTAGAGAATTGTCTCTACGTAAAGGCTGAGAAGTGCTCTTTTCATGTCTCCTCCGTTACTTTTCTCGGTTCCGTTATTTCCGCTGAAGGCATTCAGATGGATTCCGCTAAGGTCCAAGCTGTCAGTGATTGGCCCGTTCCAAGGTCACGTGTCGAGTTGCAGCGCTTTTTAGGTTTCGCTAATTTCTATCGGCGTTTCATTCGTAATTTGGTCACTGCCCCTCTCACAGCTCTTACTTCTGTCAAGACGTGTTTTAAGTGGTCCGGTTCCGCCCAGGGAGCTTTTGATCTTCTAAAAGAACGCCTTTTACGTCCGCTCTATCCTCGTTACATCAAACTAGACAATTCATTGTCGAGGTTGACGTTCAGATAGGCGTGGGAGCCATTCTATCCCAGCCTTCCAGTCTGGTGGATAAGGTTCATCCTGCGCACATTTTTCTCATGCCTGTCGCCATCTGCATTTAACTATGATGTGGGTAACCGTGAACTGCTCGCCATCCGCTTAGCCCTAGGCGAAAATGGCGACAGTGGTTGGAGGGGGCAACCGTTCCTTTTGTCGTACACAGACCATAAGAACCTTGAGTACATCCGTTCTGCCAAACGACTTAATGCCCGTCAAGCTGTTTTGCGTTGTTTTTCAAATTTCGAGTTTGTGATTTCTTACCGTCCGGGTAGCAAGAACACTAAGCCTGATGCCTTATCCCGTCTGTTTAGTTCTTCTGTGGCTTCTACTGATCCCGAGGGGATTCTTCCTTATGGGCGTGTTGTCGGGTTAACAGTCTGGGCTGTGTGAAAGACAGGTTAAGAAGCACTCACGCACACTGGGTGGAGCCTTGTCCTATAACCTCCTTTTCGCCTGTTTCCACTCGTCTGGCTGTTCTTCAGTGGGCTCACTCTGCCAAGTTAGCTGGTCATCCCGTGTTCGAGGCACTCTTGCATCCGCCTGCGCTGTGTGAGGATAGGAGCGTGAACGCGCCGTTTCGTGGCTGCTTGTTCGGACTGCGCGCAGACTAAGTCGGGTAACTCTCCTGTGCCGGTCGTGAGACCGATCCCCATTCCTGAAGATGGTCTCACATCGCCTCAGACTTCATTACCGGTCTGCCTTTGTCTGCGGGAAGACTGTGATTCTTACGGTTGTCGAAGAGGTTCTCTAAGGCGGCACATTTCATTCCCTCAAACTTCCTTCCGCTAAGGAGACGGCACAAATCATTATTGAGAATGTATTCAGAATTCATGGCCTCCCGTTAGACGCCGTTTCAGACAGAGGCCCGTGCACGTCACAGTTTTGGAGGGAGTTCTGTCGTTTGATTGGTGGGTCCGAGTCTCTCTTCCGGGTTTCATCCCCAGTCTAACGGTCAAGGAGAGGGCCAATCAGACGATTGGCGTGTACTACGCAGCCTTTCAGAAACCCTGGTCTTGGGCAGAACAGCTCCCTGGGCAGAATACGCTCACAATTCGCTTCCTTCGCTACCGGGTTATCTCCGTTTCAGAGTAGTCTGGGTTACCAGCCTCCTCTGTTCTCATCCCAGCTTGCCGAGTCCAGCGTTCCCTCCGCTCAGCGTTTGTCCAACGTTGTGAGCGCACCTGGAAAGGTCTGCACTTTGCCGTTACAGGGCACAGACGGTGAGAGCCGCCAATAAACGCAGGATTAAGAGTCCAAGGTATTGTTGCGGCCAGAGAGTGTGGCTTTCCACTCGCAACCTTCCTCTTACGACAGCTTCTCGTAAGTTGACTCCGCGGTTCATTGGTCCGTTCCGTGTCTCCCAGGTGGTCAATCCTGTCCTGTGCGACTGGCGACATCTTCGTCGCGTCCATCCTGTCTTCCATGTCTCCTGTGTTAAGCCCTTTCTTACAGCACCCCCGTTAAAGTCTTCCCTCCCCCTCCCGTCCTTGTCGAGGACCTTAAAGTCTGTGGTCTTACAAGGTACATAAGATCATGGACATGCGTTCTCGGGACGGGGTCACCAATACTTAGTGGATTGCCCTGGAGGGTTACGGTCCTGAGGAGAGGAGTTGGGTTCCGTCTCGGGAAAAGTGCTGGACCGTTCACTCATCGATGATTTCCTCCGGCCGCCAGGACCTTAAAGTCTGTGTGCGCCAGGAGGCAGTGGGGGTACTGTCATGTTTGTCATTTATTATCATGTCTTGTCCCTGTGCTCCCCATTCTATTCTTTCCCTCTGCTGGTCTTATTAGGTTCTTTCCCTCTTTCTATCCTTCTCTCTCCCCCCTCCCTCTCTCACTCTCTCGGACCTTCTCTCTATCGTCTGTTCTGCTCCCAGCTGTTCCTATTCCCTAATCATCATTTAGTCTTCCCACACCTGTTCCCGATCCTTTCCCCTGATTAGAGTCCCTATTTATTCCTTTGTGTTCCGTTCCTGTCCCGTCGGTTCCTTGTTTAGTATTCACCGTGCTGTGATTGTGTTTCGCCCTGTCCTGTCGTGTTTTTGCCTTCAAGATGCTGCGTGTGAGCAGGTGTCTCTGTCAACTACGGCCTGCGCCTGCCCGAAGACCTGCAGTCTGTGGCAACTTCTCTTATTCCCCTCTACAGACTAGAGGTTTCTGCCCTGTTTGGACTTGAATAAACTCTGTTTCTGTTAAGTCGCTTTTGGGTCCTCTATCACCTGCATGACACCTACGCCCATGTTCGCCTTAGATGGTAGTCATCTTCCCAGTATCAGATTTGAGACACTACCTTTAACCCTCACAGTATCTGGTAACCACAGTGAGACTATTTCTTTTTTGATTTTTCAGGACCTTTACACCTGTTGTTTTGGGTCATCCCTGGCTAGTATGTCATAATCCTTCTATTAATTGGTCTGTAATTCTATCCTATCCTGGAACGGTCATGGAAGTGTTTAATGTCTGCCATCCCTCCCGTTTCTTCTGTCCCTACTTCTCAGGAGGAACCTGGATTTGACAGGAGTGCCGGAGGAATATCATGATCTGCGCACGGTCTTCAGTCGGTCCCGGACAGGACCTTCCTCCTCACCGGTCTATGATTGTAGTATTGATCTCCTTCCGGGGACCACTCCTCCTCGGGGTAGACTATACTCTCTGTCGGCTCCCGAACGTAAGGCTCAGGACCTTTGTCTGTGTCTCTTGCCGCCGGTACCATAGTGACTTCTTCCTCTCCGGCCGGGGCGGGGTTCTTTTTTGTTAAGAAGAAGGACGGACCTTTAAGCCTGCGTGGTCTGCCCCTGAATGACATAACGGACAGAATCGTTATCCGCTTCCCCTTATGTCATCAGCCTTCGAGAAGGACAGGTGCTTTAAAGTTGGACCTTCGTGGTCTTACCATCTCGTGCGCAAGAGGGGGGACAGTGAAAACCGTTTAACACTCCGTTAGGGCATTTTGAGTACAGGTTCTGCCGTTTGGTCTCGCCAATGCGCCAGCTGTTTTCAGGCATTAGTTAAGGACAAGACCTGATGTTCTGAGAGACATGCTGAACATCTTTGTTTTTGTCTATCTTGAAAGATATCCTGATTTTTTTTCTCCGTCACTCGAGATTCATGTTCAGCACGTTCGACGTGTTCTACAGCCTTTTAGGAATTGTCTCTACGTAAAGGCTGAGAAGTGCTCTTTTCATGTCTCCTCCGTTACTTTTCTCGGTTCCGTTATTTCCGCTGAAGGCATTCAGATGGATTCCTTAAGGTCCAAGCTGTCAGTGATTGGCCCGTTCCAAGGTCACGTGTCGAGTTGCAGCGCTTTTTAGGTTCTAATTTCTAGGGTTCTCATTCTAATTTGGTCAAGGCTGCCCCTCTCACAGCTCTTACTTCTGTCAAGACGTGTTTTAAGTGGTCCGGTTCCGCCCAGGGAGCTTTTGATCTTCTAAAAGAACGTTTACGTCCGCTCCTATCCTCGTTACTCCTGACGTCACTGTGACAATTCATTGTCGAGGTTGACGCTTCAGAGGTAGGCGTGGGAGCCATTCTATCCCAGCGCTTCCAGTCTGACATAAGGTTCATCCTTGCGCTTATTTTCTCAAAGCCTGTCGCCATCTGGCGCAACTATGATGTGGGTAATTCGTGAACTGCTCGATCCGCTTAGCCCTAGGCGAATGGCGACAGTGGTTGGAGGGCGACATTTAATGAATGGACAGACCATAAGAACCTTGAGTACATCCGTTCTGCCAAACGACTTAATGCCCTGTCATCTGTTCTTGGGCGTTGTTTGCAGTTTGTTTGTGATTTCTTACCGTCCGGGTAGACAAGAACACCAAGCCTGATGCCTTATCCCGTCTGTTTAGTTCTTCTGTGGCTTCTACTGATCCAATTCTTCCTTATGGGCGTGTTGTCGGGTTAACAGTCTGGGAATTGAAAGACAGGTTAAGCAAGCACTCACGCACACTGCGTCGCCGCGCTTGTCCTAGTAACCTCCTTTTCGTTCCTGTTTCCACTCGTCTGGCTGTTCTTCAGTGGGCTCACTCTGCCAAAAGCTGGTCATCCCGGTGTTCGAGGCACTCTTGCGTCTATTCGCCAGCGCTTTTGGTGGCCGACTCAGGACGTGACACAAAGACGTGGAACAATTCGGACTGCGCGCAGACTAAGTCGGGTAACTCTCCTCCTGCCGGTCGTCTCAGACCGCTCCCAATTCCTTCTCGACCATGGTCTCACATCGCCCTAGACTTCATTACCGGTCTGCCTTTGTCTGCGGGGAAGACTGTGATTCTTACGGTTGTCGATAGGTTCTCTAAGGCGGCACATTTCATTCCCCTCGCTAAACTTCCTTCCGCTAAGGAGACCCACAAATCATTATCGAAATGTATTCAGAATTCATGGCCTCCCGTTAGACGCCGTTTCAGACAGAGGCCAAAAATTCACGTCACAGTTTTGGAGGGAGTTCTGTCGTTTGATTGGTGCGTCCGTCAGTCTCTCTTCCGGGTTTCATCCCCAGTCTAACGGTCAAGCAGAGAGGGCCAATCAGACGATTGGTCGCATACTACGCAGCCTTTCTTTCAGAAACCCTGCGTCTTGGGCAGAACAGCTCCCCTGGGCAGAATACGCTCAAGGGAGCTTCCATTCGTCTGCTACCGGGTTATCTCCGTTTCAGAGTAGTCTGGGTTACCAGCCTCCTCTGTTCTCATCCCAGCTCGCCGAGTCCAGCGTTCCCTCCGCTCAAGCGTTTGTCCAACGTTGTGAGCGCACCTGGAGGAGGGTGAGGTCTGCACTTTGCCGTTACAGGGCACAGACTGTGAGAGCCGCCAATAAACGCAGGATTAAGAGTCCAAGGTATTGTTGCGGCCAGAGAGTGTGGCTTTCCACTCGCAACCTTCCTCTTACGACAGCTTCTCGTAAGTTGACTCCGCGGTTCATTGGTCCGTTCCGTGTCTCCCAGGTCGTCAATCCTGTCGCTGTGCGACTCTCTTCCGCGACATCTTCGTCGCGTCCATCCTGTCTTCCATGTCTCCTGTGTCAAGCCCTTTCTTCGCACTCCCGTTCGTCTTCCCTCCCCCCTCCCGTCCTTGTCGAGAGCGCACCTATTTACAAGGTACATAAGATCATGGACATGCGTTCTCGGGGACGGGGTCACCAATACTTAGTGGATTGGGAGGGTTACGGTCCTGAGGAGGGAGTTGGGTTCCGTCTCGGGACGTGCTGGACCGTTCACTCATTGATGATTTCCTCCGTTGCCGCCAGGATTCCTCCTCGAGTGCGCCAGGAGGCGCTCGGTGAGTGGGGGTACTGTCATGTTTTGTCATTGATTATCATGCCTTGTCCCTGTTCTTCTCCTTCTATTCGTTTCCCTCTGCTGGTCTTATTAGGTTCTTTCCCTCTTTCTATCCCTCTCTCTCCCCTCCCTCTCTCACTCTCCCGCTCTCTCTTCTCTCTATCGTTCCGTTCCTGCTCCCAGCTGTTCCTATTCCCTAATCAATCATTTAGTCTTCCCACACCTGTTCCCGATCCTTTTCCCTGATTAGAGTCCCTATTTCTCTCCTTGTCATTCGTTTCTGCCCTGTCGGTTCCTTGTCAAGAATTCACCGTGCTGTGTTTGTGTATCGCCCTGTCGTGTCGTGTTTTCCTCAGATGCTGCGTGGTGAGCAGGTGTCTGAGTCTGTTTGGTTCAAGTGCCTTCCCGAGGCAACCTGCTGTTCACCTGCTGTTCAAGATCGAGTCTCCAGTTTGTCCTCGTCTTTTCGAGTGAAAGTTGTGTTTTTTTGATTGTATTTACTTTACTGGATTAAAGACTCTGTTTTCGCCAAGTCGCTTTTGGGTCCTCTTTCACCTGCATGACAGAATCAGGAACAGATATAGCTCTTGGTTCTCTCCAGACCTGACTGCCCTTAACCAACACAAAAACATCCTAATGCGTTCTGCATTAGCATCGAACAGCCGCCGTGATATGCAACTTTTCAGGGAAGCTAGAAACCAATATACACAGGAAGTTAGAAAAGCCAAGGCTAGCTTTTTCAAGCAGAAATTTGCTTCCTGCAACACAAACTCAAAAAGGTTCTGGGACACTGTAAAGTCCATGGAGAATAAGAACACCTCCTCCCAGCTGCCCACTGCACTGAAGATAGGAAACACTGTCACCACCGATTTATCCACTATAATTGACAATTTCAATAAGCATTTTTCCACCTGGCTCCCCCTACCCTGGTCAACAGCACTGCTTCCCCCACATTAACTTGCTCAAGCCTTCCCCATTTCTCCTTCTCCCAAATCCATTCAGCTGATGTTCTGAAAGAGCTGCAAAATCTGGACCCCTACAAATCAGCCGGGCTAGATAATCTGGACCCTTTCTTTCTAAAAATTATCTGCCGAAATTGTTGCCACCCCTATTACTAGCCTGTTCTTTTGTGTCGTCTGAGATTCCCAAAGATTGGTAAGCAGCTGCGGTCATCCCCCTCTTCAAATGGGGGGGGGACACTCTTGACCCAAACTGCTACAGACCAATATCTATCCTACCCTGCCTTTCTAAGGTCTTCGAAAGCCAAGTCAACAAACATAATCCCACCATACCTTCTCCGCTCTCCAACCTGGTTTCAGAGCTGGTCATGGGTGCACCTCAGCCACGCTCAAGGGGTCTATAGCAGTAAGAGACAGAACAAACGATATCTTAACCACCATCGATAAGAAACAATACTGTGCAGCCGTATTCATTAACCTGGTCAAGGCTTTCGATTCTGTCAATCACCACATTCTCATCGGCAGACTCGATAGCCTTGGTTTCTCAAATGATTGCCTCGCCTGGTTCACCAACTACATTGTGTCAAATCGGAGGGCCTGTTGTCCGGACCTCTGGCAGTCTCTATGGGGGTGCCACAGGGTTCAATTCTTGGACCGACTCTCTTCTCTGAATACATCAATGATGTCACTCTTGCTGCTGGTGAGTCTCTGATCCACCTCTACGCAGACGACACCATTCTGTATACCTCTGGCCCTTCTTTGAACACTGTGTTAACAACCCTCCAGACGAGCTTCAATGCCATACAACTCTCCTTATGTGGCCTCCAATTGCTCTTAAATACAAGTAAAACTAAATGCATGCTCTTCAACCGATCGCTGTCTGCACCTGCCTGCTATAGTCCCTCTGTTCTGTCTCTTACTGCTATAGACCCTCTGTCTCTTACTGCTATACTCCCTCTGTTCTGTCTCTTACTGCTATAGTCTCTCTGTCTCTTACTGCTATAGTCCCTCTGTCTCTTACTGCTCTAGTCCCCCTGTCTCTTACTGCTATAGTCTCTCTGTCTCTTACTGCTCTAGTCCCCCTGTCTCTTACTGCTATAGTCTCTCTGTCTCTTACTGCTATAGTCCCCCTGTCTCTTACTGCTATAGTCTCTCTGTCTCTTACTGCTCTAGTCCCCCTGTCTCTTACTGCTATAGTATCTATGTCTCTTACTGCTATAGTCCCTCTGTCTCTTACTGCTATACTCCCTCTGTTCTGTCTCTTACTGCTATAGTCCCTCTGTTCTGTCTCTTACTGCTATACTCCCTCTGTTCTGTCTCTTACTGCTATAGTCCCTCTGTTCTGTCTCTTACTGCTATAGTCCCTCTGTTCTGTCTCTTACTGCTATAGTCCCTCTGTCTCTTACTGCTATAGTCCCTCTGTTCTGTCTCTTACTGCTATAGACCCTTTGTCTCTTACTGCTATACTCCCTCTGTTCTGTCTCTTACTGCTATAGTCCCTCTGTTCTGTCTCTTACTGCTATAGTCCCTCTGTTCTGTCTCTTACTGCTATAGTCCCTCTGTTCTGTCTCTTACTGCTATAGTCCCTCTGTTCTGTCTCTTAATGCTATAGTCCCTCTGTCTCTTACTGCTATAGTCCCTCTGTTCTGTCTCTTACTGCTATAGTCCCTTTGTCTCTTACTGCTATAGTCCCTCTGTTCTGGCTCTTAATGCTATAGTCCTTCTGTCTCTTACTGCTATAGTCCCTCTGTTCTGTCTCTTACTGCTATAGTCCCTCTGTTCTGTCTCTTACTGCTATAGTCCCTTTGTCTCTTACTGCTATAGTCCCTCTGTTCTGTCTCTTAATGCTATAGTCCTTCTGTCTATTTCTGCTATAGTCTCTCTGTCTCTTTCTGCTATAGTCTCTCTGTCTCTTTCTGCTATAGTCTTTCTGTCTCTTTCTGCTATAGTCTCTCTGTCTCTTTCTGCTATAGTCTCTCTGTCTCTTTCTGCTATAGTCTCCCTGTCTCTTTCTGCTATCGTCTCTCTGTCTCTTTCTGCTATAGTCTCTCTGTCTCTTTCTGCTACAGTATCTCTGTCTCTTTCTGCTATAGTCTTTATGTTCTGTCTTTCAGAGCTCCCAACCAAGGACATAAATAATCTAGACAAGTATCTTTTAAGTCACTATTTGGGCATGTACTGTGTGTTAGTGTATGCAGAGATGCCAGTTGGATGCTCGTTTGTGTGTGAAAGAGTGTACATCTATGGCCATGGTTGTGGATATTGTGTAGACTTTACAGAGTGATGACTTTGCATTTGCTGTGTAAAATGTAGAAAACCCTGATGGAGGAGACGATGATGTAGCAAGGCAAATCCCGAGAAATCTGGCAAGTCCTTCAGACGACTGTCTTCGAATGTCGAGGGCTCCCCAGAGCGACGTAAAACGACTTTGTTATTGTACACCATGAAATCTCCACACGGCTTCAATTTCATTTAACCAGCAGTGCAGCTTAAAAGTCATCTTTATCTTCGACCTGCGACAAGCCACTGATGTATCGTGGTGAGGATTAGCACGTCAGTCAGGCAGTTCTAGTTCTTGTTGTGTTACTGTGTGTGCGTCCCTATTGGCACGCTATTGCCTGGTCAAAAGTATTACACTATATAGGGAATAGGGTGCCTTTTGGGATGCCGCCTGTGAGTTACATCAAAACTAAACAGAACGTGTGATTGAATTCGGCCTGCAGCGCTTTGGTGGAAAAGGCGTGTTATTTCTGACACATTAATGGTGTGCAGCATTTAAAGGCAGGAGATACACACAACGGCAGCAGAGGAAACAAAGTCACTCTTATTCCGCGGGTGGATGTGAAACTGGAAAATACATCAGCAAGGCCTTCACTCCCATCTACATTTCAACCTGCCGTTTTGGTACAAGAAAGTCCCATGGAACATTCCAGCTATCGGCCCAGGCCTCGGACCTTTTCAAGCATTTGTGCTTTGCAATTGGACACTTCAAATGCTTAGCAGCAGCATGAAAAGGGCCCTCTTCAGCTTTGTGGGTTCTGAGAAACAATCTGTGTGGAGTTGACATCCTGTGCTGTGTGAGGATAGGATGAAGAGGTGGGTGGAGCCTCACATCCAGCCTGTGCTGTGTGAGGATAGGGTGAAGAGGTGGGTGGAGCCTCACATCAAGCCTGTGCTGTGTGAGGATAGGGTGAAGAGGTGGGTGGAGCCTCACATCAAGCCTGTGCTGTGTGAGGATAGGGTGAAGAGGTGGGTGGAGCCTCACATCCAGCCTGTGCTGTGTGAGGATAGGGTGAAGAGGTGGGTGGAGCCTCACATCAAGCCTGTGCTGTGTGAGGATAGGGTGAAGAGGTGGGTGGAGCCTCACATCCAGCCTGTGCTGTGTGAGGATAGGGTGAAGAGTTGGGTGGAGCCTCACATCAAGCATGTGCTGTGTGAGGGTAGGGTGAAGAGGTGGGTGGAGCCTCACATCAAGCCTGTGCTGTGTGAGGATAGGGTGATGAGGTGGGTGGAGCCTCACATCAAGCCTGTGTAGCGTTTCAGGATGGTCAGCTGAGCGGGACGGGGAGTCAGAAAGCCTCGTTATGAGTCACCCCACCCCTGTGCTCATCTATGGCAGTGTTTCCCAACCCTCTCCTGTCCTAAAGTACCCCCAGCCAGGTCCACTTATTTGATCCATTGCCAGTACAAGCACACCTTCCAGAACATTCTATCTTGGTGTCTGTCTGTACTGCCTCTGGCACGCTTGGCTTCTGGTGGACCTCCACGACTGGAGACTTGACCTCCTCCAGTCACTTGTGGTCCCAAAACCATCCAATACAGGACCTTAAAGTCTGTGGTCTGCCCCAGAAAAGGACAAGACCTTAAAGTCTGTGGTCTGCCCCGGAAAAAGACCTTAAAGTCTGTGGTCTGCCCTGGAAAAGGACCTTAAAGTCTGTGGTCTGCCCTGGAAAAGGACCTTAAAGTCTGTGGTCTGCCCCGGAAAAGGACAGGACCTTAAAGTCTGTGGTCTGCCCCGGAAAAGGACAGGACCTTAAAGTCTGTGGTCTGCCCCGGAAAAGGACAGGACCTTAAAGTCTGTGGTCTGCCCCGGAAAAGGACCTTAAAGTCTGTGGTCTGCCTCGGAAAAGGACAGGACCTTAAAGTCTGTGGTCTGCCCCGGAAAAGGACCTTAAAGTCTGTGGTCTGCCCCGGAAAATACAGGACCTTAAAGTCTGTGGTCTGCCCCGGAAAAGGACCTTAAAGTCTGTGGTCTGCCCCGGAAAAGGACAAGACCTTAAAGTCTGTGGTCTGCCCCGGAAAAGGACAACACCTTAAAGTCTGTGGTCTGCCCCGGAAAAGGACAAGACCTTAAAGTCTGTGGTCTGCCCCGGAAAAGGACAAGACCTTAAAGTCTGTGGTCTGCCCCGGAAAAGGACAGGACCTTAAAGTCTGTGGTCTGCCCCGGAAAAGGACAGGACCTTTACTCTGTGGTTTGCCCCGGAAAAGGACAGGACCTTAAATTCTGTGGTCTGCCCCGGAAAAGGACAGGACCTTTAAGCCTGTGGTCTGCCCCGGAAAAGGACAGGACCTTTAGTCTGTGGTCTGCCCCGGAAAAGGACAGGACCTTTACTCTGTGGTTTGCCCCGGAAAAGGACAGCACCTTAAAGTCTGTGGTCTGCCCCGGAAAAGGACAGGACCTTTAAGCCTGTGGTCTGCCCCGGAAAAGGACAGGACCTTTAGTCTGTGGTCTGCCCCGGAAAAGGACAGGACCTTTAAGCCTGTGGTCTGCCCCGGAAAAGGACAGGACCTTTAGTCTGTGGTCTGCCCCGGAAAAGGACAGGACCTTTAAGCCTGTGGTCTGCCCCGGAAAAGGACCTTAAAGTCTGTGGTCTGCCCTGGAAAAGGACAAGACCTTAAAGTCTGTGGTCTGCCCCGGAAAAGGACAATACCTTAAAGTATGTGGTCTGCCCCGGAAAAGGACAGGACCTTTAAGCCTGTGGTCTGCCCCAGAAAAGGACAGGACCTTTAGTCTGTGGTCTGCCCCGGAAAAGGACAGGACCTTAAAGGTCCTGTCCTGTGAAGGTGGGGGTGAAGGTGAAGGTGGAGGACTCTACTTCTGCAGGGTTCTCACTAGGCGGACTCTGGGGCTCCTCAAGACTCCTGGGCTCCTTTCCCCGACTCTGTGGCATCCTTTTGGGACCTATGGTCAATCCACAGTGCACTTGTATTGTTGTCCTCCTGTATTCCTTCCCACTGTGGCACAGTGCTGAGTAGAAGTGGGCATGTGACCTCATGTTGCCATAGCCCAGACATGCATGTCTTATCAGTAATAGCAGACACTCAAAGCTTTGGTTGTGGCAGATCAGGGGTTATATTCAGTGATGTGAAATATGAAGATAGACATTTAATGAATAGAGCTAACGCGATTCCTAATTCCACATGGCAGACAATCATACTGTATCTGTTCTACACGGTACTTTGCAGATTGTTTTGTAACGTTACACCTTACTGAACAGACCCAGACACAGGACAAAGGTCTACGGACATAGTTATTTCTCCTCCTCCAATGTGGCCAATTGTAACGGCGTTCGTCTGTTGAAAGAAGAGAGTCGGACCGAAATGCAGCGTGTTTGTTACTCATGATCTTTAATGAAGAAAACGAAACGATACATGAAATAACTAAATACAAAAACAACAAACGGAACGTGAAACCAATTACAGCCTATCTGGTGAAACTACACAAAGACAGGAACAATCACCCACCAAATACAAAGCGAAACCATGGCTCCCTAAATACGGTTCCCAATCAGAGACAACGATAAGCACCTGACTCTGATTGAGAATCGCCTCAGGCAGCCAAGCCTAACAACACCCCTAATCAGCCGCGATCCCAACTAATACAAACCCCAATACGAAAACAACATATAAACCCATGTCACACCCTGGCCTACCCAAACATATAACAAAAACACAAAATACAATGACCAAGGCGTGACACCAATGCGACAGTCTGGTTAAGTTTGAACACTTTGTCTAGAGGGAACCTGAGTAACAGGAACTTGGACAACTCTTTACTCAATATAAATCCCTTACTCATAGAATTACAAGACACCAAGGGAGAATACATTGTTGTGGTACCTTTAGTTGTGGTCTGCTCTCTCTCTCTCTCTCTCTCTCTCTCTCTCTCTCTCTCTCTCTCTCTCTCCCTCTCTCTCTCTCTCTCTCTCTCTCTCTCTCTCTCTCTCTCTCTCTCTCATCTCTCTCTCTCTCTCCTCTCTCTCTCTCTCTCTCTCACATATCTCTCTCTCTCTCTCTCCTCTCTCTCTCTCTCTCTCTCTCTCTCTCTCTCTCTCTCTCCCCTCTCCTCCTCTCTCTCTCTCTCTCTCTCCTCTCTTTCTCTCTCCCTCTCTTTCTCTCTCTCTCTCTCCCTCTGATCTCTCTCTCTCTCTCTCTCTCACTCTCTCTCTCTCTCTCTCTCTCTCTCTCTCTCTCTCTACACACACACACACACACACACACACACACACACACACACACACACACACACACACACACACACACACACACACACACACACACACACACACACACACACACACACACACACACACACACACACACACACACAGACATCTCTCTCTCTCTCTCTCTCCCTCTCTCTCTCTCTCTCTCTCTCTCTCTCTCTCTCTCTCTCTCTCTCTCTCTCTCCCTCTCTCTCTCTCTCTCTCTCTCTCTCCCTCTGTCTCTCATAGAATTACAGGACACCAAGGGAGAATACATTGTTGTGGTACCTTTAGTAGTGGTCTGCTCTCTCTCTCTCTCTCTCTCTCTCTCTCTCTCTCTCTCTCTCTCTCTCTCTCTCTGTCTCTCATAGAATTACAGGACACCAAGGGAGAATACATTGTTGTGGTACCTTTAGTAGTGGTCTGCTCTCTCTCTCTCTCTCTCTCTCTCTCTCTCTCTCTCTCTCTCTCTCTCTCTCTCTCTCTCTCTCTCTCTCTCTCTCTCTCTCTCTCTCTCTCTCTCTCTCTCTCTCTCTCTCTCTCACTCACACACTCTCACACTCACACACACACACACACACACACACACACACACACACACACACACACACACACACACACACACACACACACACACACACACACACACACACACATAAACACACTCCCACACAGACACACACACACACAATGCTACAGAGTTATACCAAAGAGTCTATTTGAACAGCAATGAAACCTGTCCACTTTGTGCCTATACCCAGTGAAAACACTCATTTGAGAGCGAGTGGGTTTGACCTAGCTCTTCTCTTGTAGAACAACACAAAGCAGAGTGTATTCTGACAGCTGTGGCCCAGGCACCCCGCGGAGAACAGAAGGAGAGCTTTGAAGAACTTGACCTTCTGGAACAATAAAACGCCATCATCAAACGTTCCCCTGAGACGGGCCCTGACCCGCAGATCAGAGTGTCCGCTGGAGATGATTCTTATTAAACTGTAGGGAAGCCAAGTGTGTTTCTCTCTCTCTCTGTGTTTGTATGTTAGACTCCTCTGAATGGAAAGGGGAGTGTGGAATTTACTCTGTAGATGAATCTGGATCCAATCAAACCAAGAACACAGATTCACAACACCAACCTACAGAGGCTGAATGTTTTAAAATGCTGAACATGTTTGGCCAACACAGACTTTCGATGTGAAGAATTTGACATTGTGGAGTACCAGTTCAGGATGCTGCCACTGGCTGGCATTATTTCAACGTTCCTCAACCCTGAATCCAACACACTACTCATCTCTGATTCAACCCATAAATGTTTTCATTCTTCATCACACAAATTCAGAGCTGACAGCAACATTCCAGAACACAGGGTCACACAGACATATCGATACAGTTATCCTGGGTCGCTAGACCAATGGCCTCAAGATGGAACACACGCACGCACGCACGAACGCACACACACACACACACACACACACACACACACACACACACACACACACACACACACACACACACACACACACACACACACACACACACACACACACACACACACACACACACACACACACACACACATCATATCCAGTTATCCTGGGTCGCTAGGGCCTCAAGATGGAACACACACACACACACACACACACACACACACACACACACACACACACACACACACACACACACACACACACACACACACACACACACACACACACACACAGACATATCCAGTTATCCTGGGTCGTTAGACCAATGGCCTCTAGATGGAACACACACAAACTGTTCTACACATACAATCATACAAAAATGAACCAAGGGAGAAAGATTAAGCCTCAGAACTGTTTTTGGAGGGGGTATTTGTAGGTTGGGTGTCTGTGGTGGTAAAACTGTGTTGATCTAATGGATCACAAATCTCCTGATTGACAGTATATTACAATAATATATTCTAATATAGTAATCATACAATCATACAAAAATGAACAATTATTCAAGGGAGAAAGGATTAAGCCTCAGAACTGTTTTGAGGGGGGGGGGGGTATTTGTAGGTTGGGTGTCTGTGGTGGTAACTGTGGTGTTAACTGTGTTGATCTAATGGATCACAGGGGGTGATGTAGTGATGTAGATAAGGGACATTTTGAGATTTACTTCACCTTTGGTTATAATGAATCAGTGGGATAGACCACGGTGCTATTGTCAACACCAGGGTTATGGGTTCGATTCCCACATACTAAATACAAGTGTTACTGTCAATGTCGACTGCTGAAGTCCTTATAAAAGTTAGTGGGGTTGGGGCCTCAGGGGCAATTCAGGTGGATGTTAGAGGGCCTTTTTACAGAACAATGTGTTTGTTTCACACCATTGTGTTTTGCTTTTCATGTATTGTGTTATTGATGTATATATAGATATGTATAGTGTTATTGATGTATATATAGATATGTATAGTGTTATTGATGTATATATAGATATGTATAGTGTTATTGATGTGTATATAGATATGTATAGTGTTATTGATGTATATATAGATATGTATAGTGTTATTGATGTGTATATAGATATGTATAGTGTTATTGATGTGTATATAGATATGTATAGTGTTATTGATGTGTATATAGATATGTATAGTGTTATTGATGTATATATAGATATGTATAGTGTTATTGATGTGTATATAATAATATATGCCATTTAGCAGACGCTTTTATCCAAAGCGACTTACAGTCATGTGTGCATACATTCTACGTATGGGTGGTCCCAGGAATCGAACCCACTACCCTGGTGTTACAAGCGCCATGCTCTACCAACTGAGCTACAGAAGGACCATTCTATATAGATATGTATAGTGTTATTGATGTATATATAGATATGTATAGTGTTATTGATGTGTATATAGATATGTATAGTGTTATTGATGTATATATAGATATGTATAGTGTTATTGATGTGTATATAGATATGTATAGTGTTATTGATGTGTATATAGATATGTATAGTGTTATTGATGTGTATATGCAGGGCTCCATATCACCTTACGCATCCTCTCCATCTCCCATCAGACAGACCAGAGGGGGACGAAGGGGGCTTGACGGTGCCAGATGGACTGTTTTCCTAAATGGAGGTACATACACACCCGTCTGCAATATTGAGCTCTCTCTCTCTCTCTCTCTCTCTCTCTCTCTCTCTCTCTCTCTCTCTCTCTCTCTCTCTCTCTCTCTCTCTCTCTCTCTCTCTCTCTCTCTCTCTCTCTCTCTCTCTCTCTCTCTCTCTCTCTCTCTGTGGCTCCAAGGTCAAGGCCAGACTGCAACCCCTCTCCCTTTGATTGCAGCTTTTCCCCACCTCCAGAAATGCACCAGGTGGAGGTTTTTAGTAAGGAGTAAAACATCACCCAGTGTCCGTCTGTAATGTCCACTTCACTCAGTTAAGTCAACGTCTACTGACCAAATTCTACATGCATTACAAATATACTGTGCAGTCATGACAAAATATCAAAACTGTTATTTTGACACAGGCTACTTATGTGAGGTACACAGACAGTAGTGGAGGTGATGAGATGTTTTCAAAAGCAGCCATGCCAGCTGGGTTTCCTCACTCATCCTAAGGGGGTCCGGCAGCCCCTTGTCTCCGTCTGTCCACATGTTCATCTTTACAGGGCACTCCAGGAAGTGGCGTTGACAAGGTCGGGAGGGGTGTGGAGGAAAGGTCAAGCCCTTCCTGCTGACATCAAAAGCACATCCAAGCACACCTTGCTCTTCGTATCTGTCGTCCACCCCTCGTCCGCCCCTCATTCACCCCTTGTCTGCCCCCCCCCCTCTCTGACCATCTGTACCTGCACAATCTGGGCCTCATCGGCCGGGGCCCCAACAGAAGCCAGGTGTTAATTACCTCTGAAGGTATAATGACTTCAGGGCCACGGCCAGACGATCTTCATCTGGGTTTCAAAGCCAGGAGGGCCAGGAACAGGTTACGCTTCAGACATGTTACAGTTGTCGCCTCTCTCTCTCTCTCTCTCTCTCTCTCTCTCTCTCTCTCTCTCTCTCTCTCTCTCTCTGTCTCTCTGTTTCTCTATCTCTGTCTCTCTGTGTCTCTCTCTCTCTGTCTCTGTCTATCTGTCTCTCTGTCTCTGTCTCTGTCTCTGTCTCTGTCTCTGTCTCTGTCTCTCTCTCTCTCTCTCTCTCTGTCTCTCTGTCTCTCTCTGTCTCTCTCTCTCTGTCTCTCTGTGTCTCTCTCCGTGTCAGTCTCTCTGTCTCAGTCTCTCTGTCTCTGTCTCTCTGTCTCTGTCTCTGTGTCTCTGTCTCTGTCTCTCTGTCTCTGTCTCTCTGACTCTCTCTCTCTGTTTCTCTCTGTTTCTCTCTGTCTCTCTGTCTCTCTGTCTCTCTCTCTCTCTCTCTCTCTCTCTCTCTCTCTCTCTCTCTCTCTCTCTCTCTCTCTCTCTCTCTCTCTCTCTCTCTCTCTCTCTCTCTCTCTCTCTCTGTCTCTCTGTCTCTCTGTCTCTCTGTCTCTCTGTCTCTCTGTCTCTCTGTCTCTCTGTCTCTGTCTCTCTGTCTCTGTCTGACTCTCTCTCTCTCTCTCTCTCTCTCTCTCTCTCTCTCTCTCTCTCTCTCTCTCTCTCTCTCTCTCTCTCTCTCTCTCTCTCTCTCTCTCTTTCCTTTATGCTGGCCTGGTCTGTTGGTTTGCTTTCATTTTAGAGGAATAACATTGCAGGACTTCCCTTTAAACTCAGACACTACCTCTATCAATCACAGAAGGACACAACTAATCAGATAAACTCTGTGTGCATAATTTACAAAGAGATATGAAAATACACCTGTATAACAGATACATATGGACTCTAGTCATAATAAACAACACAGAATTGGTCTCCAATGGAACCGAGCAGAATCGGGGTCAATTAGAATTAGAATTAAAAGGCAGTCAACTCAGGAACTAAACTGAAATTCCAATTCAACAACTGAAAATTGGGAATCTATTTTACATTACTTTTCAATAAACTGAAAAGTAGTATCAAACCGGTAATAAACTGAAAACAGACTCAAACCGGTAATAAACTGAAAACAGAATCAAACCGGTAATAAACTGAAAACAGACTCAAACCGGTAATAAACTGAAAACAGACTCAAACCGGTAATAAACTGAAAACAGACTCAAACCGGTAATAAACTGAAAACAGACTCAAACCGGTAATAAACTGAAAACAGACTCAAACCGGTAATAAACTGAAAACAGACTCAAACCGGTAATAAACTGAAAACAGACTCAAACCGGTAATAAACTGAAAACAGACTCAAACCGGTAATAAACTGAAAACAGACTCAAACCGGTAATAAACTGAAAACAGACTCAAACCGGTAATAAACTAGAATCAAACCGAATAAACTGAAAACAGACTCAAACCGGTAATAAACTGAAAACAGACTCAAACCGGTAATAAACTGAAAACAGACTCAAACCGGTAATAAACTGAAAACAGACTCAAACCGGTAATAAACTGAAAACAGACTCAAACCGGTAATAAACTGAAAACAGACTCAAACCGGTATTAAACTGAAAACAGACTCAAACTCGTATTGAATCTACAGTGGGGCAAAAAAGTATTTAGTCAGCCACCAATTGTGCAAGTTCTCCCACTTAAAAAGATGAGAGAGGCCTGTAATTTTCATCAAAGGTACACTTCAACTATGACAGACAAAATGAGAAAAAAAATCCAGAAAATCACATTGTAGGATAGATTTTTAATTTATTTATTTGCAAATGATGGTGGAAAATAAGTATTTGGTCAATAACAAAAGTTTATCTCAATACTTTGTTATATACCCTTTGTTTGGCAATGACAGAGGTCAAAAGTTTTCTGTAAGTCTTCACAAGGTTTTCACACACTGTTGCTGGTATTTTGGCCCATTCCTCCATGCAGATCTCCTCTAAAGCAGTGATGTTTTGGGGCTGTTGCTGGGCAACACGGACTTTCAACTCCCTCCAAAGATTTTCTATGGGGTTGATATCTGGAGACTGGCTAGGCCACTCCAGGACCTTGAAATGCTTCTTATGAAGCCACTCCTTCGTTTGCCCGGGCGGTGTATTTGGGATCATTGTCATGCTGAAAGACCCAGCCACGTTTCATCTTCAATGCCCTTGCTGATGGAAGGAGGTTTCACTCAAAATCTCACGATACATGGCCCCATTCATTCTTTCCTTTACACGGATCAGTCGTCATTGGTCCCTTTGCAGAAAAACAGCCCCAAAGCATGATGTTTCCACTCCCTATGCTTCACAGTAGGTATGGTGTTCTTTGGATGCAACTCAGCATTCTTTGTCCTCCAAACACGATTTGCAGTATTTGAGTCCCTGGCGGCGTAGTGTGTTACTGATGGTAGGCTTTGTTACTTTGGTCCCAGCTCTCTGCAGGTCATTCACTAGGTCCCCCCGTGTGGTTCTGGGATTTTTGCTCATCCTTCTTGTGATCATTTTGACCCCGTGGGGTGAGATCTTGCGTGGAGGCCCAGATTGAGGGAGATTATCAGTGGTCTTGTATGTCTTCCATTTCCTAATAATTGCTCCCACAGTTGATTTCTTCAAACCAAGCTGCTTACCTATTGCAGATTCAGTCTTCCCAGCCTGGTACAGGTCTACAATTTTGTTTCTGGTGTCCTTTGACAGCTCTTTGGTCTTGGCCATAGTGGAGTTTGGAGAATGAAGGTTTGAGGTTGTGGATAGGTGTCTTTTATACTGATAACAAGTTCAAACAGGTGCCACTAATACAGGTAATGGGTGGAGGACAGAGGAGCCTCTTAAAGAAGAAGTAACAGGTCTATGAAAGCCAGAAATCTTGTTTGTTTGTAGGTGACCAAATACTTACTTTCCACCATAATTTGCAAATAAATTAATTAAAAATCCTACAATGTGGTTTTCTGGATTTTGTTGGCTCATTTTGTCCGTCATAGTTGAAGTGTACCTATGAGGAACATTTACAGGCCTCTCTCATCTTTTTAAGTGGGAGAACTTGCACAATTGGTGGCTGACTAAATGACTAAATTACTTTTTTGCCCCACTGTATGTGATCATGGTGTTAATTTCTATATTTTACAGTAAATATCATCCTCACTTTAACCCTACTGTAAGTGGGACCTGTTTGTCTGGATAAGTTCCAAAGAGAACCCCTATTTCCTTTTCCAGGTGCTCTCACTGATCTCCGATCAGATTAAAGCCAGATATTGAAGATGTGAAGAGATTCCTTCCGCAATCTGTCTATTAGTCACCTCAAAGCAAATGGATGTGGTCTGACATTGGCTACTCTTATGAGTAAAGCCTGAGTAACACTCTTCTTCCCGCAAATAACCCTCCTCTTCCTGCCACAGGGGAAAAGGGAAGTGGGTGCTGTTGTATATACAAAAATATATATGATCTTGTTTTGAATAAATGTTTCCTTTAGGTAACCACAGGTGGCCTTAAGAGCAGAGGTAAGATGTTTTCAGGAAGGCACAAAACCCACAAGAATTTAGGAGACTTTACTCATGCAGAAAGCAGTGCAGAAGCATGTAGTTCTGCCTTTTTGTGACAGTGTAAGATGTCGTATGCCTCCTGTAGCATGCCAGAGTTATTCTATTCTGTTCTATTGTATTGTAAACTAGAGTCTGTGCGTTCCAGAGGTGGTTCAGTAACCATTTTCCTGACCAGTATCCTTACCCCTCCTAATCTCATGCTTATTTAAAAAAATAAAATCCCATGAGGCTGAGAGAAAATGTTGCTGTTTTAATACAAATGTCCTGCAATTCTACACCTATTATCATGGGGCAGAGAGAAAAATTAGTAGTTGTATAGCTAATCTCATGCTCTTCTACACATTTTGTCATGTGGCAGAGAAAAACATTGGCAGTTTTATAGCTAATCTCATGCTCTTCTACACATTTTGTCATGGGGCAGAGAAAAACATTGGCAGTTTTATAGCTAATCTCATGCTTTTCTACTCATTTTGCAATGAGGCAGAGATAAACATTGGCAGTTTTATAGCTAATCTCATGCTCTTCTACTCATTTTGCAATGAGGCAGAGATAAACATTGGCAGTTTTATAGCTAATCTCATGCTCTTCTACTCATTTTGCAATGAGGCTGAGACAAACATTGGCAGTTTTATAGCTAATCTCATGCTCTTCTACTCATTTTGCAATGAGGCTGAGATAAACATTGGCAGTTTTATAGCTAATCTCATGCTCTTCTACACATTTTGCAATGAGGCTGAGATAAAACATTGGCAGTTTTATAGCTAATCTCATGCTCTTCTACTCATTTTGCAATGAGGCTGAGATAAACATTCTTCACATTTTTGCCATGGCTTATATACACCAGTACAGTCCACACTACAATACTACTACTTCACATAGGTGAAGACAGACAGGCCAGTCAGGCCTGTGAGGAAGCTGGACACTGAGGGAACATGGCATGCCTGGCCTGGCCTGGCCTGATTTGACCTGGCCTGGCCTGGCCTGGCCTGACTTGACCTGGCCTGGCCTGGCCTGGCCTGGCCTGACTTGACCTGGCCTGACCTGACCTGACTTGACCTGACCTGACCTGGCCTGACCTGACCTGACTTGACTTGACCTGACTTGACCTGGCCTGACCTGATTTGACCTGACCTGGCGTGGCCTGACCTGACTTGACCTGACCTGACCTGGCGTTGCCTGACCTGACCAAGAACACCAACTGAGGATATAAATATCCACCACATGCAGCAATTTCCTCTGAAAGAAAACATTTCAGGTTCTTACCTTGTAATTTATCACAGCCGGCTCCGTGGTGCACAAGAGGAAATTTAGTAGAAATTTGACTGACTTAAATCTGATTGAAGTTTCTAATGTTCCCTTTGTGCCCGCTCCCATACCCAATAATTCTGTATTTTCTTTGTGACTGTAACTTGTATACAGGTAGACCTGAGAAGCCACATCCCTGAATAGAAGCACCTGCTGCTCATGGTTTGCTGACCTGTGTTCCAAACAAATGCTGTTTTGAAAACAAACGATTTGTACCTACATACTTAAGGCTGCAAAGCCAAAACGCTATCTCTGATGCAGTGGAAAGAATACAAGTCATTGAAAGATGAAGTAAGCTTTATGCAACATCTTTTTGACTGTCAGACCCATCACACCATTTTCTTTATCTGAATTCACGGGTTTTACGCACCGACCAAACTTCTGGGAGAGCGGCGATGGACCCTTTTTCATTTCTAGACACACTGAAACTTCTGGGAGAGAGGCGATGGTCCCTTTTTGATTTCTAGACACACTGAAACTTCTGGGAGAGAGGCGATGGTCCCTTTTTCATTTCTAGACACACTGAAACTTCTGGGAGAGGCGATGGTCCCTTTTTTAATTTCTAGACACACTGAAACTTCTGGGAGAGAGGCGATGGTCCCTTTTTGATTTCTAGACACACTGAAACTTCTGGGAGAGCGGCGATGGTCCCTTTTTCATTTCTAGACACACTGAAACTTCTGGGAGAAAGGCGATGGTCCCTTTTTCATTTCTAGACACACTGAAACTTCTGGGAGAGAGGCGATGGTCCCTTTTTGATTTCTAGACACACTGAAACTTCTGGGAGAGAGGCGATGGTCCCTTTTTGATTTCTAGACACACAGAACCTTCTGGGAGAGAGGCGATGGTCCCTTTTTGATTTATAGACGCACTGAAACTTCTGGGTGTAACGTCGTTTGTCTGTTGTAAAGAGAGAGTCAGACCGAAATGCAGTGTGTAGGTTACTCATGACTTTAATGAAAGTATCGCGGTACATGAAATAACTGATATAAGAAAACAACAAACGAAACGTGAAACTAATTACAGCCTATCTGGTGACTACTACACAGAGACAGGTACAAACACCCACAAAATACAACGCGAACTCAGGCTACCTAAATACGGTTCCCAATCCGAGACAACGAGAATCACCTGACTCCAATTGAGAATCGCCTCAGGCAGCCAAGCCTAACTAGACACACCCCTAATCATACACAATCCCAATTAATACAAACCCCAATACGAAAAACAACATATAAACCCATGTCACACCCTGGCCTACCCAAACATATACCAAAAACACAAAATACAATGACAAAGGCGTGACACTGGGAGAGAGGCGATGGTCCCTTTTTCCTTTTTCATTTCTAGACACACTGAAACTTCTGGGAGAGAGGCGATGGCCCTTTTTCATTTCTAGACACACTGAAACTTCTGGGAGAGCTGGTCCCTTTTTTTCACTAGAGACAGGAACTGAAACTTCTGGGAGAGACGATGGTCCCTTTTTCATTTCTAGACACAAACTGAAACTTTTTCAGGGAAATTCTGGGAGAGGCGATGGTCCCTTTTTCCTTTCTAGACACACTGAAACTGAGTCTGGTGGTCCCTTTTTCATTTCTAGACACACTGAAACTCTGGGAGAGAGGCGATGGTCCCTTTTTCATTTCTAGACACACTGAAACTTCTGGGAGATGAGACACACTGCGATGGTCCCTTTTTCATTTCTAGACACACTGAAACTTCTGGGAGAGCGGCGATGGTCCCTTTTTCATTTCTAGACACACTGAAACTTCTGGGAGGAGGCGATGGTCCCTTTTTCATTTCTAGACACACTTTCTAGACACACTGAAACTGAATCTTCTGGGAGAGAGGCATGGTCCCTTTTTCATTTCTAGACACACTGAAACTTCTGGGAGAGAGGCGATGGTCCCTTTTTCATTTCTAGACACACTGAAACTTCTGGGAGAGAGGCATGGTCCCTTTTTCATTTCTAGACACACTGAAACTTCTGGGAGAGAGGCGATGGTCCCTTTTTCATTTCTAGACACACTGAAACTTCTGGGAGAGAGGCGATGGTCCCTTTTTTTCTATGAAACTTCTGGGAGACATGGTCCCTTTTTCATTTCTAGAAAAACTTCTGGGAGAGAGGCGATGGTCCCTTTTTCATTTCTAGACACACTGAAACTTCTGGGAGAGAGGCGATGGTCCCTTTTTCATTTCTAGACACACTGAAACTTCTGGGAGAGAGGCGATGGTCCCTTTTTCATTTCTAGACACACTGAAACTTCTGGGAGAGAGGCGATGGTCCCTTTTTCATTTCTAGACACACTGAAACTTCTGGGAGAGAGGCGATGGTCCCTTTTTCATTTCTAGACACACTGAAACTTCTGGGAGAGAGGCGATGGTCCCTTTTTCATTTCTAGACACACTGAAACTTCTGGGAGAGAGGCGATGGTCCCTTTTTCATTTCTAGACACACTGAAACTTCTGGGAGAGAGGCCCTTTTTCATGGTCCCTTTTTTTCATTTCTAGACACACTGAAACTTCTGGGAGAGAGGCGATGGTCCCTTTTTCATTTCTAGACACACTGAAACTTCTGGGAGAGAGGCTGGGACACACTGAAACTTCTGGGAGAGCGATGGTCCCTTTTTCATTTCTAGACACACTGAAACTTCTGGGAAACTTCTGGGAGAGAGGCGATGGTCCCTTTTTCATTTCTAGACACACTGAAACTTCTGGGAGAGAGGCGATGGTCCCTTTTTCATTTCTAGACACACTGAAACTTCTAGGAGAGAGGCGATGGTCCCTTTTTCATTTCTAGACACACTGAAACTTCTGGGAGAGAGGCGATGGTCCCTTTTTCATTTCTAGACACACTGAAACTTCTGGGAGAGAGGCGATGGTCCCTTTTTCATTTCTAGACACACTGAAACTTCTGGGAGAGAGGCGATGGTCCCTTTTTCATTTCTAGACACACTGAAACTTCTGGGAGACACTCCCTTTTTCATTTCTAGACACACTGAAACTTCTGGGAGAGAGGCGATGGTCCCTTTTTCATTTCTAGACACACTGAAACTTCTGGGAGAGAGGCGATGGTCCCTTTTTCATTTCTAGACACACTGAAACTTCTGGGAGAGAGGCGATGGTCCCTTTTTCATTTCTAGACACACTGAAACTTCTGGGAGAGAGGCGATGGTCCCTTTTCATTTCTAGACACACTGAAACTTCTGGGAGAGAGGCGATGGTCCCTTTTTCATTTCTAGACACACTGAAACTTCTGGGAGAGAGGCGATGGTCCCTTTTTCATTTCTAGACACACTGAAACTTCTGGGAGAGCGATGGTCCCTTTTTCATGGTCCCTTTTTTCATTTCTAGACACACTGAAACTTCTGGGAGAGAGGCGATGGTCCCTTTTTCATTTCTAGACACACTGAAACTTCTGGGAGAGAGGCGATGGTCCCTTTTTCATTTCTAGACACACTGAAACTTCTGGGAGAGTGGCGATGGTCCCTTTTTCATTTCTAGACACACTGAAACTTCTGGGAGAGCGGCGATGGTCCCTTTTTCATTTCTAGACACACTGAAACTTCTAGGAGAGAGCGATGGTCCCTTTTTCATTTCTAGACACACTGAAACTTCTGGGAGAGCGGCGATGGTCCCTTTTTCATTTCTAGACACACTGAAACTTCTGGGAGAGAGGCGATGGTCCCTTTTTCATTTCTAGACACACTGAAACTTCTAGGAGAGAGGCGATGGTCCCTTTTTCATTTCTAGACACACTGAATCTTCTGGGAGAGAGGCGATGGTCCCTTTTTCATTTCTAGACACACTGAAACTTCTGGGAGAGCGGCTATGGTCCCTTTTTCATTTCTAGACACACTGAAACTTCTGGGAGAGAGGCGATGGTCCCTTTTTCATTTCTAGACACACTGAAACTTCTGGGAGAGAGGCGATGGTCCCTTTTTCATTTCTAGACACACTGAAACTTCTGGGACAGTGGCGATGATCCCTTTTTCATTTCTAGACACACTGAAACTTCTGGGAGAGCGGCGATGGTCCCTTTTTCATTTCTAGACACACTGAAACTTCTAGGAGAGAGGCGATGGTCCCTTTTTAATTTCTAGACACACTGAATCTTCTGGGAGAGAGGCGATGGTCCCTTTTTCATTTCTAGACACACTGAAACTTCTGGGAGAGTGGCGATGATCCCTTTTTCATTTCTAGACACACTGAAACTTCTGGGAGAGAGGCGATGGTCCCTTTTTCATTTCTAGACACACTGAAACTTCTGGGAGAGAGGCGATGGTCCCTTTTTCATTTCTAGACACACTGAAAGGGAAGAGGGAGAGATAGCCAGGGATGATCATTCCAGATTCCTGGGAGAAAACTCCCAGACCTGGATGCATCTGTGGAAAGTAATCAAGTAGCCCAGTGATGTCATCCTGATAAAAGGCTTGCTGTCAGACAGTTGGCTGGGATGGGTGTGCTCTGGCACAGGATGCTGCGGAGTCCACCGCTGCACCACAGTAACATGCCAGGGTATGGAGAAGAGGCTGTCAGTGCTTATTGTCTCCTTTCATTATTGGATCCTTCTTCATCCTCGGACTGAAGAAAGAAAAAATACTTGGTCGGTGTAAAGTGGTTGGAATGGGGGGCTGATTGTGCCAACCAACTGTTCAGTGTACTGTAACAGAGTTCTGTTCTGACCCGAGCGGGGCTCGAACTTATAACCTTCTGCACAACACATGCCACTCAAGAAACACTGTCCATTCCAAAGCATTTCCTGGGTTCGGCGACAGCACTTTGGGTTGACGTCACTCATGTACTATAGCCAACATGCTACAGGCAAGATTGACATCCACTACACTATGCTCGTATTGACTCCATTTTGTACCTGGGTGTGGGACGTTCTGTTGAATGCATACAGATGTAGGATCTTATTTTGACCTATATTGTCAAAGCAAAAGAATCATGCTGTTGCTTGATGGTGGTTAAGATATTATCTGGCCAAAAGTAGCCTACATGAAAGTGCAATACATGAATGTTACATGCAATTTATGTAAACCATAAAGCTTATCTGCATTTCCTATGGCGCAGGAAAATTCTCAGCAACAAAAAAGTGATCAAATTAAGATCCTACATCTGTAGGACTAAACTGTAGTCTGATATGAAATCATCTTAACCTTCTGCAATGCTACAACTTTAAATGATTTGGTCTTTTCATGGGGGGGGGTGAACTGTACGAGTTGAAACACAGGGATATTATTAATAATCTCTTATGTGGCTACTGTCATCCTGACCTGTAATTATAACGTGTAATAGGGGTCTTTTCCATGTCCGCAGAAGCTCTAACATCACGGTACAAACCTGCCTTTCCAAAACAAAGAGACCTGATTATCCCTCCATCTCTATGGAGATTTCTGCATCCCAAGTGGCACCCTGTTCCCTCTATAGTGACCTAGTCAAAAGTAGTGCACTATACAGGTAATAGGGTGCCATTTGGGACATGGAGGGGAAGGTAGAGGGGAAGGAGGGCAGCCTCCTGTCAGATAATAACAGCATGTCGTGGATGATAATTGGTTTCCACTCCCTCCCCTATCCCCACCTACTGTAAGAGAGGGCATCCCAGGGGCTTCCGGTGATTCAGGCACCAGGCATGTAGTGTAGTGGAAACTCCTGAAGGAGGAGGAGAAGGGGGGGGCTCCAGGACTCACGCAATTGGTGTCTCTGAGCTATCTTTAACACACAAGCACACACACATGGCATGCATACTTGCAGCTTGCAAACACACACATGAAATCTGAAAACAAAATTATTGCAGGAAAAAACACTGGAAAAGAAGGCAACCAAATCTACAGAGACACTGATCCATTCAGAATAGCCAGAGAATCTAGGAGTGAGACTTCATAAAAAGTACACCTGCTAAAACATGGCCATTACATCATATTGATGCTGAGAAAGGGACAAGAACCCTCCAACCCCACTTGCAAAATCAATGCTATGCAAAACCTGTTAATGTGACTACTGGGTCACCCCTTGGTAACCAAGGAGACCCAGCAGACCACTAATGGACACTGTCCTATCTTGAAATACTTTGTTTTTATCTAACAGGCCTGAGATCATCTGAAACCAATATAAGGTCTCCTCTTACGAAATAGGAGCCTGTTGGACAGATGTCTCCAGCCTCTCCTCTTACTCTCCATTGAAGTCCACATCTTAGATGGCACCTCTTGACTCAAGTCAGGATCAAGGTTGTTGACTAATTCTCGGGGTAATATAGAGAACATGTGGTGAAGGGGTACATGAAAGGCACAGTGTTTAACACCCAAAACTCTCTACATGTTTTCTTTCTTTCTTTCTTTTTTATATGTTATTTCTTAACAGTGGTTCAAATGTAAAATGGACTTTAAAGGAACCGGATTGCAGAAATGTCCTGAGTTGAGAGAACGTGTTGGATGGAGCTACAATGTTTTGGAAGATTCCGGGAATCAGGAGGGAATAAGCAGGAATCCGGAATCACGCAACCAGGATTTCTGGAAAACCAGGGAATTTGCAACCCTAATTACAGATGCTTCTTTCTCACTAACACTACAGCGTCTCAATTTCATTCAGTGTCACAGAAATGATAAAACGTATGGTAATTTCAAAGATAAAGATTTTGCAAACATTAATTCTAAATGTTTCCCTTACACGACCATAATAGCAATAGATTCTAACGATTTTAAAAAAAATGCATTTTGAGCAAACAATCCTAACAAGATCATGAGTTACAGTTTATGACAGTATGACAACAGGAACGTGTTCCTCTTTTGGAAGTGCAATGACTTTCAAAAGAAGAGCTCTGAAATGTGAGCCAGCCGGGAAATGAAGTGTCAATTATCATATTATCCATAAAGTCTATGAATGTTTCAACAACTTTACAACTAATTCATAACACCTGAATCGTATTAATCAGATTTCCGTTTTTCTTTTAGTTCCAAGAGTTTTATCAGATTTCCACACTTTAACACTCTGTGGTGTAATACCACTGAATCACAGGTTAGAAGTGTGACTGTGACCTCCAGAGGGTTTTAGTAGGGAGGCTAAACTCGAAACGTCCAAACCTGATATCAGAGAAACGGCCTTAAGCTTGTACCTACTGTAACAGCTCGTGAACTATGTGGAGAGAAAAAAGTGAGGGGTGCCACATTAAAGGAATTTCAAGCAACTATTGTGTGAAATACAAAGGTTTTATAGATGGTGATCTCTCCTTTGTTCTTGGAAGGAGGACCTCCACCTGTTTCTGATGATGTGAGCCCCAGCCTGTCCCTTTCAAGAGCCTGATCCCTCCTGATCTCTTTGATGTAACCTGACCTAACAGCTCCAACTAGCAGGATTTGATGATCACGGATATGATGCCGGACAACAGCATGTGAAAATCAAGACTAACAGTCGTGGATGGGGAGGGGAGAAGGAGGGGGGGTAGAGGAGCAGGTGGAGGAGGGGAGGGGTTGATGTGGAAAGAGGAGGAGGAGAAGGAGCAGGTGGAGGAGCAGGTGGAGGAGGGGAGGGGAGGGGGGGGGGTTGATGTGTAAAGAAGAGGAGCAGATGGAGGAGGAGAGGGGGTTGATGTGTAAAGAAGAGGAGGAGGAGGAGGAGGAGGAGCAGGTGGAGGAGGGGAGGGGAGGTGGAGGGGGGGGTTGGGGAGCAGGTGGAGGAGGGGAGGGGGTTGATGTGGAAAGAGGAGGAGGAGGAGGAGCAGGTGGAGGAGGGGAGGGGAGGGGGAGGGGGGGTAGAGGAGCAGGTGGAGGAGGGGAGGGAGTTGATGTGTAAAGAAGAGGAGGAGGAGGAGCAGGTGGAGGAGGGGAGGGGAAGAGGGGGGGGGTTGGGGAGCAGGTGGAGGAGGGGGGGGGTTGATGTGGAAAGAGGAGGAGGAGGAGGAGGAGGAGGAGGAGGAGGAGGAGGAGGAGGAGGAGGAGGAGGAGGAGGAGGAGGAGCAGGTGGAGGAGGGGAGGGGAGGGGAGGAGGAGGGGGTAGAGGAGCAGGTGGAGGAGGGGAGGGGGTTGATGTGTAAAGAAGAGGAGGAGGAGGAGGAGGAGGAGGAGGAGGAGGAGGAGGAGGAGGAGGAGGAGGAGGGAGGAGGAGGAGGAGGAGGAGGGGAGGGGAGGTGGAGGGGGGGAGGGGGTTGATGTGTGAGGAGGAGGAGGAGGAGTGTTAGCGCAGACTAAGTGCGCTCATATTGTTGTGATGTGTTTTAACTCTGAACCAAACGGACAGACAGACAGGCAGATAGACAGACAGGCAGATAGATAGACAGACAGACAGATAGATAGACAGACAGGCATACAGGCAAACAGGCAGACGTTCAGATCACATGATGGGCCCTGCCAGCCTAGAATTAAACAGTAAAACCTGTGGATCTGTGGAGGGCACATGCAACTGATCGCAGATAAAAGACAGGGCTTTGACTTTCATAGGAGGGCTGGAGCCGGAAGGGGGGTTGAGGCTGGGGCTAATGGGGCTACGGGGGCACTTCTGAGGGACTGGCTGCCATCGGAACAGCTGGGTCAGTTGAATGTCCTAATTCTGGGATTACAGTTTTTTTTTTACAATCACTAGGACCCATTTCTCAATACGTAGCTCACTTTTTCAAAACGTTTCACACAGTGAGCACAACAGCAGTCTATGTGGACTTACAGTTTTTCTCAATTGCTTAAACACTAAAACCCCATTGGCTGAACAAAGTTCTCAGTTGCCTGGACTCATTTAGCTAATTATTCAGTCTGTTGTCAATACCTTAAACCATTTCACATGGTAAAACAACAATTGCAGATCTCACTTAGACTTTTCAGCAAAACTCTAAACACATTCTCATTCTCAAAACACATTCTGCACTCTAATGCACATGTCATCCATACTGGTAAACACAAGTGGCAACAATCAAATACAAATAGAGAAGACATGTCATTGATTGAACACAACCACTCAAAATTGATTTAACCTGTTTCAAATGATGCGACACAACCAATATAAGCCAGTTCAGAGAGCAAACAGGTTGTTGAAGGTGGGAAGGAGAAAGTCTGAGAATGGATAGAAGAAACAATGTGAGAGGACGAGGACGAGTGAGTATGCGAGGTTGGCGACGAGGAGGATGAAGAGGAAGACAAAGAGTGGAAATATCTGATGAAATTTGAGCAACAGTTATAGACCATGTTCTTGTCCATGGACTGACAATGAGGGAAGCAGGACTTAAGAGTGCAACCCAATTTGAGCCGATTTTCTGTGTCCACCATAGTAAGGACATTCAGAGAAGAGAACAGGTACAGTATACTACTGTATTTTTGTCATTGCAAATTTAATGTACTACACTATATGCAGCTGTTTCAAAAGACATTTGTAAAGTTAATCACTGTATGTATTGTACTACATGAATATGTTTTATAACTGCACAACTACTTTTTGTAGAATTGCAAGGCTGCCACATGCAGGTGGAAGGACAGCTATATTCACTCGGGAGCAAGAGGCCATTATAGTTGGCATGGTCCTTCAAGATTATTTTATTTTTTATTTTTTATTTAACCTTTATTTAACCAGGTAGGCTAGTTGAGAACGAGTTCTCATTTACAACTGCGACCTGGCCAAAATAAAGCATGGCAGTGTGAACAGACAACACAGAGTTACACATGGAGTAAACAATTAACAAGTCAATAACACAGTAGAAAAAAAAGAGAGTCTATATACATTGTGTGCAAAAGGCATGAGGAGGTAGGCGAATAATTACAATTTTGCAGATTAACACTGGAGTGATGAATGATCAGATGGTCATGTACAGGTAGAGATACTGGTGTGCAAAAGAGCAGAAAAGTAAATAAATATAAACAGTATGGAGATTAGGTAGATAAATTGGGTGGGCTATTTACCGATAGACTATGTACAGCTGCAGCGATCGGTTAGCTGCTCAGATAGCAGATGTTTGAAGTTGGTGAGGGAGATAAAAGAGATAAAAGATTTTTGCAATTCGTTCCAGTCACAGGCAGCAGAAAACTGGAACGAAAGGCGGCCAAATGAGGTGTTGGCTTTAGGGATGATCAGTGAGATACACCTGCTGGAGCTCGTGCTACGGGTGGGTGTTGCCATCGTGACCAGTGAACTGAGATAAGGCGGAGCTTTACCTAGCATGGACTTGTAGATGACCTGGAGCCAGTGGGTCTGGCGACGAATATGTAGCGAGGGCCAGCCGACTAGAGCATACAGGTCGCAGTGGTGGGTGGTATAAGGTGCTTTGTAACAAAATGGATGGCACTGTGATAAACTGCATCCAGTTTGCTGAGTAGAGTATTGGAAGCTATTTTGTAGATGACATCACCGAAGTCGAGGATCGGTACCATAGTCAGTTTTACTAGGGTAAGTTTGGCAGCGTGAGTGAAGGAGGCTTTGTTGCGGAATAGAAAGCAGACTCTAGATTTGATTTTAGATTGGAGATGTTTGATATGAGTCTGGAAGGAGAGTTTACAGTCTAGCCAGACACCTAGGTACTTATAGATGTCTACATATTCTAGGTCGGAACCATCCAGGGTGGTGATGCTAGTCGGGCGTGCGGGTGCAGGCAGCGAACGGTTGAAAAGCATGCATTTGGTTTTACTAGCGTTTAAGAGCATTTGGAGGCCACGGAAGGAGTGTTGTATGGCATTGAAGCTCGTTTGGAGGTTAGATAGCACAGTGTCCAAGGAAGGGCCGGAAGTATGCAGAATGGTGTCGTCTGCGTAGAGGTGGATCAGGGAATCGCCTGCAGCAAGAGCAACATCATTGATATATACAGAGAAAAGAGTCGGCCCGAGAATTGAACCCTGTGGCACCCCTATAGAGACTACCAGAGGACTGGACAACATGCCAACATGCCCTCCGATTTGACACACGCAATACGACTCAGAGAAATCCAGGAACGAGTGATACAAGACAACACACACTTCCAGGGAATCGACAGTGGAGCATTTCCACAATTGACCGTGTCCTCCATCGTAACAGCATGCGAATGAAACAAGTATACAGAGTACCTTTGAGCGCAACTCACCAAGGGTGAAAGAACTGCAAGCTCAGTATGTGCAAGTAAGTGTACATTCAGAAACATTTACTGTAATCCAGATTGTCTACAGTACTAACACATACTATGTGAATGACATTACTCTTCAGGACATACATTGTATGTGAATCAGAAGCCTAATTGTATTCTACAGTATAGCACTGTCTCTGTACGACTTACAAAATCCTACATACAGTATATTGTATTTCTACAGACAATATTTGACTTGGAATCGTTGGATAGACCTCATGAGTTCATCTTTGTCGATGAAGCAGGCTTCAATCTAACAAAGAGGAGAAGGAGAGGCCGAAACATGATTGGACAGCGGGCCATTGTTGAAGTCCCTGGTCAACGAGGTGGTAATGTCACAATCTGTGCTACTATCAGCAACCATGGTGTTCTACATCACCATGTTACACTCGGGCCATATAACACCCAGCACCTTCTAAGATGTATTGCCAATCTAAGATATATTTTATTTGAGCAGCAGGTTCAAGAGCAGCAGGGTCAAGAGCTAAATGAGAATCCCATTCCCACCTACAGTGGGGCAAAAAAGTATTTAGTCAGCCACCAATTGTGCAAGTTCTCCCACTTAAAAAGATGAGAGAGGCCTGTAATTTTCATCATAGGTACACTTCAACCATGACATACAAAATGAGGGAAAAAAATCCAGAAATCACATTGTAGGATTTTTAATGAATTTATTTGCAAATTATGGTGGAAAATAAGTATTTGGTCAATAACAAAAGTTTATCTCAATACTTTGTTATATACCCTTTGTTGGCAATGACAGAGGTCAAACGTTTTCTGTAAGTCTTCACAAGGTTTTCACACACTTTTGCTGGTATTTTGGCCCATTCCTCCATGCAGATCTCCTCTAGAGCAGTGATGTTTTGGGGCTGTTGCTGGGCAACACAGACTTTCAACTCCCTCCAAAGATTTTCTATGGGGTTGAGATCTGGAGACTGGCTGGGCCACACCAGGACCTTGAAATGCTTCTTACGAAGCCACTCCTTCGTTGCCCGGGCGGTGTGTTTGGGATCATTGTCATGCTGAAAGACCCAGCCACGTTTCATCTTCAATGCCCTTGGTGATTGTAGGCTTTGTTACTTTGGTCCCAGCTCTCTGCCGGTCATTCACTAGGTCCCCCCATGTGGTTCTGGGATTTTTGCTTGTGATCATTTTGACCCCACGGGGTGAGATCTTGCGTGGAGCCCCAGATCGAGGGAGATTATCAGTGGTCTTGTATGTCTTCCATTTCCTAATAATTGCTCCCACAGTTGATTTCTTCAAACCAAGCTGCTTACCTATTGCAGATTCAGTCTTCCCAGCCTGGTACAGGTCTACAATTTTGTTTCTGGTGTCCTTTGACAGCTCTTTGGTCTTGGCCATAGTGGAGTTTGGAGTGTGTCTGTTTGAGGTTGTGGACAGGTGTCTTTTATACTGATAACAAGTTCAAACAGGTGCCATTAATACAGGTAACGAGTGGAGGACAGAGGAGCCTCTTAAAGAAGAAGTTACAGGTCTGTGAGAGCCAGAAATCTTGCTTGTTTGTAGGTGACCAAATACTTATTTTCCACCATAATTTGCAAATAAATTCATTAAGAATCCTACAAGGTGATTTTCTGGATTTTTTTTCTCATTTTGTCTGTCATAGTTGAAGTGTACCTATGATGAAAATTACAGGCCTCTCTCATCTTTTTAAGTGGGAGAACTTGCACAATTGGTGGCTGAAATAGGGGTCTCAAAAGAGCACAGGGGGTTTAAAAGGTGTGTGTGTGTGTGTGTGTGTGTGTGTGTGTGCGTGTGCGTGTGCGTGTGTGTGTGTGTGTGTGTGTGTGTGTGTGTGTGTGTGTGTGTGTGTGTGTGTGTGTGTGTGTGTGTGTGTGTGTGTGTGTGTGTGTGTGTGTGTGTGTGTGTGTGTGTGTGTGTGTGAGAGAGAGAGAGAGAGATTCTGGAGCAGTGCCTGAAACAGCGTTTTCAAAACAACACACCAAATGATGGAATTTCTCGTAGTAGAACAAAGAACGAGGGACTACCTGGGCTTGTCTAATACGAAACACTCATTTTGGCAACGTTTTCAGTTTCATGCCCAGTTTTTGCAGTACGACACAACAGTAAAAACAACATATAACAGTAAGCCCACAGACGTGTTAGTTCAACCAGCTTGTCATGAGGACATTTGAAGCTCCAACTAAGCACCTCTCTTCTCTGGAGTGTGTCAGAGGGGCCATGGTCCATCTGTGAGTGACTTAAGGGTTACATTTCCAGGGATGACATTGAATAACATTTTGGGAGGTATGGGTCAAAGTGACTAGATTCAATCTGTGTCAGATCCTCTCCTTTCTATAGGCCCTAGCAGCACATGTTCTAATCTAAGTTTCCCAATGAATATCAGTCCTGCTGGTGAGTGTGATTTCATATCCAGGTTACTTGGCCGCCTACTCCAAGCTAACGTCCCAAACAGAGCCCATAGGGCTGTGGTCAAAAGTAGTGCACTGCATAGGGAATAGGTTGTCATTTGGGACTGCCAATCACTTTAGCAGTAGCACATGGATATGGGTCTGTCAGTCCTTGTTGCATGGACCCGTATGTTTGTTTTGTTGTCTGCTTTGTGATGATGTCCTTTCTCCCCTATGGGACAGTTTCCATTCTCTGCTGGTTATTCTGTATCTGTCTAGAATGTCAGATACCTCCACATTTCCTGGTCTATGCTTTGCTGTTCACCTTTGTACACACTTTGGAGGTTAATAAAGATGTCCACATGCCTCCCATCCGGAACACTTTGTACATATATTATGTTAGCAATGTACATATATATATTTATCTCCACAACCATTTACAAACATTCACTGGTTTTATGCCTATTCACGCACACAACCATTTTTCTCGAGGCAAGCCTAAATTCGAAGTCGAAGTCTATACCCTTCGTCTGTGATTGGTCAACAGTGGAGATTCTTCGAATATGTGTTTGTTGTCATCTCACTTGAGAAATTTTGCACCAAACATCCTAATTTGATGTCAAATTGCGCGACTAAGATCTCCTCGACAAAAACGTCAAAATGAATGGCAGATTTATTGAGAAATCTTAGATGAATTATGACTATTTTGAGGAAGTGTATTCATGCTATGGCGTCTCAATATGGACAAACTACCTACTCCCACTTTTTTTTTCTGATTTTTCAAACAAAGGTCTTTTCTAGCGAAGGTCGAAGGTATGCGAGCACACTCGTTCGGTTCTCCTAGCTGAATTAAGCTAGGCGCCAGAATGCTTCAACCGAAGCATGCAGAATCCTTAACTCACTTTTCTTTCCAGGTTGGGAGACATTTTTGAAAAAGGGAAACGCATATTAAGTATTTATCAACTTTAATGACTCACCTGTTTCCCCAATAGCAATACAGAACGTCATTGTTCTGATGGACCTGTGATTGAGTTTAGAAATGACATTGAGTAAACATTACCAGCTTGAATACTGTTGTATGGTGTTGTCTCAATTGCTGCTTCACTGTCACCGCAGGTCCTGTGGTCTGTTGATCTGTTTACAGAAAATATATGAACCTGTAGTACAAAAGCAATAGCAGAACATAAGTAGGCTACCGCAAAGAACACCGTGAGTATGGTAGTTTCCCTAACGCCTTTTCTTGGCACCTCCAAGGCATCAACAGACACATATGATGCTCGTGGAGCTCAAAGGATGCTATGAATTGACACGGAGGTCCGTGAAGGATCTCCTGTGAATCTGTAGCCTATCTCTGTCTGAAAAAGCGGACGATCCATGAGCATGTTCCACTAGTAGCCCTGTTTGCATTCCAATATAAGGAGAATCTCTTAAAAAATGTTTTTATAATAATAAGTAAGGGACATCTCTTGGTGTGTCAATCATTGTATCACTGTCACAAGCAAGCGAGTTCCCTAGTTACGCGGATGGGGCGGTAGTTAGGCGCAACAGGGAGGGTTCTGCAGAGTTAAGTGTCCCAGCCCATCGGCTCTCTAGTCTCGCCGCCCCTAAAGATGATAAAGCTCTCCAGCCGAGGATCCCACAGAGTCCATAAAACACTAATATCTTTATGTGTTTATTGCGCGTGACGGTTAATTAAGACATCATACCCCCCCAAGCATAGCGGGAATAATCAATTACCATATCAATTATCCTGAGAAAGTGTCGGGTTCCCTAAATAGGACTGTCTTTTTACATAACTTTGAATGCAAATGAGGTGTTTATTGATCGTTTTATTTAGGCTAATGTCGAGCCCTACTGATGTATACAGCCTAATGTCGAGCCCTACTGATGTATACAGCCTAATGTCGAGCCCTACTGATGTATACAGCCTAATGTCGAGCCCTACTGATGTATACAGCCTAATGTCGAGCCCTACTGATGTATATAGCCTAATTACGCGAAGTTACATTTCTGATATGATATTATATTGTTTATTCCATCATTTGTTGGAACATCCGTTGACAGAAATAAAGGGACAGATAACCTACAGCAGGTAGACAGGGATACACTTTAAAGTAGGCTATTTTAGTGCATAGTCTACAAGCCTACTGCCAACATTTTGTATAATGACTTTTATGCAGTCTAATAGCAATTTTAAAAGGAGTTTGAAAAGTAACAAATGTGACGCATTTCAATTTGGCGATTGGGTTAAAAAGGACAGGGGCGTTTTGCCAAATTCTTCCTGTTATGTTATGTGATTGCCGTGCCTAACCTACAGACGATGTTAAAGAGTACATACGTCAAGGCAAATAAATAAGCATCCCCTATTGCCTCGTGTTGACGACATGGCATGGCACGCATTGTATTTATCCAAGGCAAGCCGCTTGCGGACTGGATCAGATTAAGGATTTGTTCCACAGACACAGAGAGGGACCAACCTTTTAAAAAAATATTTCAACCGCAACCGTGCATTCCAGCGTTAAGGTGAGGGCTTCCCTTCAGGATGCTCAACTTGACTTCAAATATACAGTCGAGCAAGGGTTCTGACAGGGCTGCGAAGGGAGGAAAAGAAGGAGGGATAGAGGGGAGAGAAAGAGAGTGATGGCTGCTTTGATCTTTAGGGGGCTTTTGTAGATTAAAAAAAGGGTCCGCGTCCACTCTCGCAGATAAACACAACATGCTTAGAGTTGCCCTAAAGCCAACATATTGAAAGTGTCGTTCATTAGGAATAAAGGCTCGCGCACACCTGTTTAATTATTTTGAAATCTAATCGAAATAAGCATTTATAAACAACACATGTAAAAGCTGAAGATGTTAAACGATAGATAGCTTGAGCAAGGATATTTAGTCGTCAAAATGAAATCATGCCACACATTCTTAGAATAATAGAATAATAGCCTTTTCTAAAATGATATCATGACATGACAGTTATTATAGCTAAATAGGAGCAATTGAAGTAATGAAAACGTATTCTGCGTTCAATTGATAGCGAAGAAGGCTATGACATATGAAGTCGTTTAGGAGTAAACTGTGACTAGCGTGAGATTTTGTGTCACTTCATCATTCACATCAATGGCAACTCATATAGTTTCTGCGCTAGTCTACTTTACGCACTGCCTGCGCTCTAGGGGTGTCCGCGCGCGCCACAATACATCACAGGAAGGCTTTCAACTCGCAACATGAAACACCTGTGGGCACCCTTTCAGTATATTAAAAATGAATTAAGAGGAAGTCGGTATATGGCAATCTGTAAAAGATATCCACCACAGTAATAACCTTTGAGGAAATTAAAGAATGCGTGAAGTTAGTATTGCTTTCAGAGAAAAGGTATGTGAGATCAAAGACCGTATCCGTGCATTCATTCATAATAAATGTACAGGGCTATTCAATAATTCAATAAGATACATGGTAAAAACGATTATTAATAATAATAATACTAATTATAGACGAATAATATCTATTTCATTTGAATCAAAGTGTAAAACATGTTACATCTATGTCTAACATAATAGTTTGCTACTGGGTTGTTAATCTCCGGCCAGAGTTAGATTTTGTGTTGTGTATTTTTCCCCTCTTGAGTTTTAGGCTAGTGTGTAACAAGGGGCTTATTCTTACTCTATATATGTGTGTGGAATGGGAAACAGGCATTTCAAAGTCAATAAAAAAACACCACATCAAATGAAACATCGCGGATCAAAAGAGCCAAAGCACGGACATTTTTTCCCCCTCAATAAATTAAAAGGGGGGAAGTCTGCTACGCTTGATCATGCCCAGCCCAGAATCCTGCCCTCCTCTCTGATTGGATGACGGGTGAGAGAAGGGGGGAAAGTTTGAATAAAATTCCAGAGCATGTGATGAGTATTGTCATTTAACTCAAACCCTAAACTTGGTTCAATAGCAGTGACAGTGCGGTAGTGGTTTGAGAACAGAACAGTTTTACGGATTCGATTAAGATCATCTAGGAAACTATTGCTTCTATTTTAGACATTGTTCATATCGACCCATAGAAGCAACTGAATTGTTTTTAATAAATGCATTTAAAAACTATTTTCCTTGATCATCTGATACAAAACAGTTAGCCTAGGTCGGAGGATAGCAGCGCAACAGTTCGAACCGTGCGTAATTCTCTGCTTCTTTTCCCAATCCAATCTCCAAACAGCAAGAATTCTTCCGAAGGAAAACCTTAAACTCGGAAACCATCAAAGGAAGACCTAAACTGCAGGTGGCTCGCGGAAAAGATGACGGCAATGAGATTGATTTCCTGGCTTTTGCTGCTGGTGTTTATGCAGTCCGGAGTTTTTGCCGCAAGAAGATTCCGAGGTGGTCGCAACCCGCAACCACGACGGACACCGCCTTCTCCTACATACCGGGACCGGGGTGACACCACGGAGAGTTTCCCTCTGGATTTCACCGCCGTCGAAGAGAACATGGACAACTTCATGACGCAGGTGAAGAACCTGGCGCAGTCCCTCTACCCGTGTTCGGCACAGAAGCTCGACTATGATATGAAGCTGCACTTTTTGGAAAATACTTCAGTCACGTGCAACGATGGAACTCCAGCAGGGTATTGTATTCTCTTCTCATCTGATCCGTGACTTTTTGTCTTTCGTACAGTCGAGGTTTCCAGAAATCTAGCATGTTGAAAGCACAGTCCAAACATGCCCATTGGATTTAGCTTATCCTTCAGTTGAAATCTAGGTTTTATTGTGATTGAGATATCTACTTTAGATTATAGGATCACAAAAAGGAACATGAACACGTGTGTTATACAGATGTCCAAGACAGCTGCTGTGAGTCATGGCAGCTTTTCAGCGAATATTTGCGGCCAGGCCTGGCACGTGCATAATGAGCATAGTGCTTGATTCCTGTGGGCATCTTAATCTCATGATGCAGAAGTGATCAAGATTGATATATTTTCCACATTTGGGATCCTTCTACAATCAATGCAAATCGAATTGGTCCATTATTTTTACGTGTGCGCGACGCACCAAAATGAGTATAGAGATTTTTTTTATGTACATTGTATTTTTTAAATGAAGATAATATTGGAAAACATACCTATTCATATAAATTCAATCCCAATTTTAATGGAAAATATTATATTGATATGTATATTGTTTTTATGTTCATCCAAACTAATGTCAAAATTACACATTTTTCCATGAAGGAATATAGGCTAACATTTATAAACTGTCACCAATAATATGGTTGTGAGATTGACACCTATTTTCTGCATAGATAAGCACAGCCATTGTGTTGTGTAACAGAATAACTTTACGTCCGTCCCCTCGCCCATACCCGGGCGCGAACCAGGGACCCTCTGCACACATCGACAACAGTCACCCTCGAAGCATCGTTACCCATCGCTCCACAAAAGCCGTGGCCCTTGCAGAGCAAGTGACGTAACCGATTGAAACGCTATTTAGCGCACACCGCTAACTAAGCTAGCCGTTTCACATCGTTACAGTTGCTCATTAGCCTCAGTATGGTAGCATTTCTAAAATATAATTCTAAAATATATATTATATCTCTGTCTCTGCCTCTGTCTGTGTCTCTGCTGCCTCTCTGTCTCTGTCTCTCTGTCTCTGTCTCTGTCTCTCTCTCTCTCTCATGTTTGTTTTCCATTAATGAGGGATAAGCAGGGGAACTAAAAGCATTTGGATATAACTGTGTCTGTTACTACAACAAAGACAACCAGAGGGCATAGACATGGTTAAGCCAAATGCTGAACTCCATGGCACAGTCCATGCAGAGACACTACTCAACAGGTTGCATTGGGTTAGAGCCTCCTTAGCAAAGGTAACTGCTTTTATGTTGGATTGTGTGGCCTGTGTTGTTTAATATACTATACACATGTTTGAAGGCAAATATATATATTTTGCCAGACAGATCCAGTGTAATTGGTTAATATGGTATAGTATACATCTAGTCATAGATTAATATGGTATAGTATACATCTAGTCATTGATTAATATGGTATAGTATACATCTAGTCATTGGTTAATATGGTATAGTATACATCTAGTCATTGATTAATATGGTATAGTATACATCTAGTCATTGGTTAATATGGTATAGTATACATCTAGTCATTGGTTAATATGGTATAGTATACATCTAGTCATTGGTTAATATGGTATAGTATACATCTAGTCATTGGTTAATATGGTATAGTATACATCTAGTCATTGGTTAATATGGTATAGTATACATCTAGTCATTGGTTAATATGGTATAGTATACATCTAGTCATTGGTTAATATGGTATAGTGTACATCTAGTCATTGGTTAATATGGTATAGTATACATCTAGTCATTGGTTAATATGGTATAGTATACATCTAGTCATTGGTTAATATGGTATAGTGTACATCTAGTCATTGGTTAATATGGTATAGTATACATCTAGTCATTGGTTAATATGGTATAGTGTACATCTAGTCATTGGTTAATATGGTATAGTATACATCTAGTCATTGGTTAATATGGTATAGTATACATCTATTCATTGGTTAATATGGTATAGTGTACATCTAGTCATTGGTTAATATGGTATAGTATACATCTAGTCATTGGTTAATATGGTATAGTATACATCTATTCATTGGTTAATATGGTATAGTGTACATCTAGTCATTGGTTAATATGGTATAGTGTAATATACATCAAGTCATTGAAAGGTTAATACATACAGTATCTATTGAATACTATATATCTGTTTGTTTTTACTGTCAATGTTCCATATTATACATTCTAATCCCCGTATTCTTGATGTTCCATACCCTACATTCTAATCCCTGTACTCTCGATGTTCCATACCCTACATTCTAATCCCTGTACTCTCGATGTTCCATACCCTACATTCTATTCCCCGTATGTTTGATGTTCCATATTATACATTCTAATCCCTGTACTCTCGATGTTCCATACCCTACATTCTATTCCCCGTATGTTTGATGTTCCATACCCTACATTCTAATCCCTGTACTCTCGATGTTCCATACCCTACATTCTAATCCCTGTACTCTCGATGTTCCATACCCTACATTCTAATCCCTGTACTCTCGATGTTCCATACCCTACATTCTAATCCCTGTACTCTCGATGTTCCATACCCTACATTCTAATCCCTGTACTCTCGATGTTCCATACCCTACATTCTAATCCCTGTACTCTCGATGTTCCATACCCTACATGATGAGGGATCCATGTAATAAAGTCAGAGTGTAATACACTGCTATGGAGCACTAGCATGATGCAAGTCTGCATGTCCAGTACAGTATGTATCGTAATATCAGATTGTTGTGCTTATACCCAACAGACAAAACACATGAACTGTGTTATGATTTAGACATATCGCTGGGCAGTAGGCTACAGTACAGTGTTTATACACGGGTCTTTAATGTCAGTGTGTGACTGGATGGAGGATGTAGATGTCTCTCACTGGATTTAGCATCCTGTATAAATCCATCGAAATAATTCAACCTGAGTGTCTCATATCCTCCATCCCAAATGGCATCCTATTCCATATATGTCCCCTATTCCCAATGGCCCCTCATCAACAGTAGTGCACCACATAGGGAATAGGGTTCCATTTGGGACAGGCACATGGAGAGTGGCCCATCCAGCCCGTAAAGCTCTTAGCTTTTTAGGATCGCAGTGTGAGTGAGGACACAGAGGCTTTTAGATCTGGCCAGTAGGCCAGAGGTTGGCAGATGTCGTCTCTGTAATAGTCACCTTTGTGTCTATAAATAACCGGATTCTAACACTAATTCCTCCCAGCCAGTTCCTGTCCCTCCCTGGTTCACCCTGCCCCTCCCTGGTTCACCCTGCCCCTCCCTGGTTCACCCTGCCCCTCTCTGGTTCACCCTGTCCCTCCCTGGTTCACCCTGTCCCTCCCTGGTTCACCCTGTCCCTCCCTGGTTCACCCTGCCCCTCTCTGGTTCACCCTGCCCCTCTCTGGTTCACCCTGTCCCTCTCTGGTTCACCCTTTCCCTCCCTGGTTCACCCTGTCCCTCCCTGGTTCACCCTGTCCCTCCCTGGTTCACCCTGTCCCTCCCTGGTTCACCCTGCCCCTCTCTGGTTCACCCTGCCCCTCTCTGGTTCACCCTGTCCCTCTGTGGTTCACCCTGTCCCTCCCTGGTTCACCCTGTCCCTCCCTGGTTCACCCTGTCCCTCCCTGGTTCACCCTGTCCCTCCCTGGTTCACCCTGTCCCTCTGGTTCACCCTGTCCCTCCCTGGTTCACCCTGCCCCTCCCTGGTTCACCCTGCCCCTCTCTGGTTCACCCTGCCCCTCTCTGGTTCACCCTGTAACTCCCTGGTTCACCCTGTCCCTCCCTGGTTCACCCTGCCCCTCCCTGGTTCACCCTGCCCCTCCCTGGTTCACCCTGTACCTCCTTGGTTCACCCTGTACCTCCCTGGTTCACCCTGTCCCTCCCTGGTTCACCCTGTCCCTCCCTGGTTCACCCTGTCCCTCCCTGGTTCACCCTGTCCCTCTCTGGTTCACCCTGTCCCTTGTTTGTTCACTCTTCCCCTCCCTGGTTCACCCTGTCCCTCCCTGGTTCACCCTGTCCCTCTCTGGTTCACCCTGTCCCTCTCTGGTTCACTTTTCCCCTCCCTGGTTCACCCTGTCCCTCCCTGGTTCACCCTGTCCCTCCCTGGTTCACCCTGTCCCTCTCTGGTTCACCCTGTCCCTCTCTGGTTCACCCTGTCCCTCTCTGGTTCACCCTGTCCCTCCCTGGTTCACCCTGTCCCTCTCTGGTTCACTTTTCCCCTCCCTGGTTCACCCTACCATTCCCTGGTTCACCCTGTCCCTCCCTGGTTCACCCTGTCCCTCTCTGGTTCACCCTACCATTCCCTGGTTCACCCTGTCCCTCCCTGGTTCACCCTGTCCCTCCCTGGTTTACCCTGTCCCTCCCTGGTTCCCTCTGTCCCTCCCTAGTTTATAGTTATAGTGATAGTTTAGGTAGCTGTATAGTGATAGATCTGTCGTTTATAGTTACAGTGATAGTTTAGGTTGTTGTATAGCAGTGGAGGCTGCTGAGGGGAGGACGGCTCATAATAATTGCAGGAACGGAGCAAATGGAATGGCATCAAACCCATGGAAACCATGGAAACCATGTGTTTGATGTATTTGATACTATTCCACAAATTCTGCTCCAGCCATTACCATGAGTCCGTCCTCCCCAATTAAGGTGCCACCAACCTCCTGTGTTGTATAGTGATAACTCTGTAGTTTATAGTTACTGTGATACATCTCTCGAGCCTCAGGAAATATTTTCTCCAACATAATAAAGAGACTTATAGTGATGGAGTGGTGTGTCTGTCCTGGTAGATGGTAGTTAGTGGTGTGTCTGTCCTGGTAGATGGTAGTTAGTGGTGTGTCTGTCCTGGTAGATGGTAGTTAGTGGTGTCTGTCCTGGTAGATGGTAGTTAGTGGTGTGTCTGTCCTGGTAGATGGTAGTTAGTGGTGTGTCTGTCCTGGTAGATGGTAGTTAGTGGTGTGTCTGTCCTGGTAGATGGTAGTTAGTGGTGTGTCTGTCCTGGTAGATGGTAGTTAGTTAGTGGTGTGTCTGTCCTGGTGGATGGTAGTTAGTGGTGTGTCTGTCCTGGTAGATGGTAGTTAGTGGTGTGTCTGTCCTGGTAGATGATAGTTAGTGGTGTTTCTGTCCTGGTAGATGGTAGTTAGTGGTGTGTCTGTCCTGGTAGATGTTAGTTAGTGGTGTTTCTGTCCTGGTAGATGGTAGTTAGTGGTGTTTCTGTCCTGGTAGATGGTAGTTAGTGGTGTGTCTGTCCTGGTAGATGGTAGTTAGTGGTGTTTCTGTCAAGGTAGATGATAGTTAGTGGTGTGTCTGTCCTGGTAGATGGTAGTTAGTGGTGTCTGTCCTGGTAGATGATAGTTAGTGGTGTGTCTGTCCTGGTAGATGGTAGTTAGTGGTGTGTCTGTCCTGGTAGATGTTAGTTAGTGGTGTGTCTGTCCTGGTAGATGGTAGTTAGTGGTGTGTCTGTCCTGGTAGATGATAGTTACTGGTGTTTCTGTCCTGGTAGATGGTAGTTAGTTAGTTAATGGTGTGTCTGTCCTGGTAGATGATAGTTAGTTGTGTGTCTGTCCTGGTAGATGTTAGTTAGTGGTGTGTCTGTCCTGGTAGATGTTAGTTAGTGGTGTGTCTGTCCTGGTAGATGATAGTTAGTGGTGTGTCTGTCCTGGTAGATGGTAGTTAGTGGTGTGTCTGTCCTGGTAGATGATAGTTAGTGGTGTGTCTGTCCTGGTAGATGTTAGTTAGTGGTGTGTCTGTCCTGGTAGATGATAGTTAGTGGTGTGTCTGTCCTGGTAGATGATAGTTAGTGGTGATTCTGTCCTGGTAGATGATAGTTACTGGTGTTTCTGTCCTGGTAGATGGTAGTTAGTGGTGTTTCTGTCCTGGTAGATGGTAGTTAGTGGTGTTTCTGTCCTGGTAGATGGTAGTTAGTGGTGTGTCTGTCCTGGTAGATGTTAGTTAGTGGTGTGTCTGTCCTGGTAGATGGTAGTTAGTGGTGTTTCTGTCCTGGTAGATGGTAGTTAGTGGTGTTTCTGTCCTGGTAGATGGTAGTTAGTGGTGTGTCTGTCCTGGTAGATGGTAGTTAGTGGTGTGTCTGTCCTGGTAGATGGTAGTTAGTGGTGTGTCTGTCCTGGTAGATGGTAGTTAGTGGTGTGTCTGTCCTGGTAGATGATAGTTACTGGTGTTTCTGTCCTGGTAGATGGTAGTTAGTTAGTTAATGGTGTGTCTGTCCTGGTAGATGATAGTTAGTGGTGTTTCTGTCCTGGTAGATGGAAGTTAGTGGTGTGTCTGTCCTGGTAGATGTTAGTTAGTGGTGTTTCTGTCCTGGTAGATGGTAGTTAGTGGTGTGTCTGTCCTGGTAGATGTTACGGTGCAACGTACTACTGGTCACTTCCATAGATGTTGCAGTGGTAGTGTGGTCTGCCTCGTGCTACTGGTCACCTCCATAGATGTTGCAGTGATAGTGTGATCTGCCCCGTGCTACTGGTCACCTCCATAGATGTTGCAGTGATAGTGTGGTCTGCCTCATGCTACTGGTCACCTCCACAGATGTTGCAGTGATAGTGTGGTCAGCCCCGTGCTACTGGTCACCTCCATAGATGTTGCAGTGATAGTGTGGTCTGCCTCATGCTACTGGTCACCTCCACAGATGTTGCAGTGATAGTGTGGTCAGCCCCGTGCTACTGGTCACCTCCACAGATGTTGCAGTGATAGTGTGGTCAGCCCCGTACTACTGGTCACCTCCATAGATGTTGCAGTGATAGTGTGGTCTGCCTCATGCTACTGGTCACCTCCACAGATGTTGCAGTGATAGTGTGGTCAGCCCCGTGCTACTGGTCACCTCCATAGATGTTGCAGTGATAGTGTGGTCTGCCCCGTACTACTGGTCACCTCCATAGATGTTGCAGTGGTAGTGTGGTCTTCCCCATACTACTGGTCACCTCCATAGATGTTGCAGTGGTAGTGTGGTCTTCCCCGTACTACTGGTCACCTCCATAGATGTTGTAGTGATAGTGTGGTCTGCCCCGTGCTACTGGTCACCTCCATAGATATTGCAGTGATAGTGTGGTCTGCCCCGTGCTTCTGGTCACCTCCATAGATGTTGCAGTGCTAGTGTGGTCTGCTCCATGCTACTGGTACCCTCCAAATGTAGCGTAAAATTGGGTATTCTAAGCTTAATCTTAGTTTATTATGTCATGAGTTGAACATGTCATGAAAGATTATCCCTGAGGACAAGAGTGTGAGTCAGTGTCTTGGCAAACACCACACCACTTAGCCTGCTCAACACCACACCACTCAGCCTGCTCTAGCAGTCCTCCCTGTGATTTTATTTGTTATTTTTATGTGATTTAACTAGGCAAAGCAGTTAAGAAGAAATTATTATTTACAATGACGGCCTACCCCAACCAAACCCTTACCCGAACGATGCTGGGCCAATTGTGTGCCGCCCTATGGGACTCCCGATCACGGCCGGTTGTGATACAGCCTGGAACCAAACCAGGGTCTGTAGTGACGCCTCCAGCCCTGAGATGCAGTGCCTTAGACCGCCGTGCCACTCGGGAGCCCCAATGATGAGATATGCCTGGCAGCCGCCAGAGTTTCCGGTCCGAGAAGCCGTCTGTCTCGGCTGCAGCCGCATCATTGTCGGTAAAGAGTAGCGTTCAGATACCGCTGTTCCCTCTAGCTGCCTGACAAAGCTCCTTTAGAAGTTAGTCTTTAGCTCAGCAGGCTAAGACGTCTGTTGCTGAAATAACAGTCTCTGAACATCGCAGAAGCAAATGGGGAATAGAATAGCATCATGTCTGCTTGTATGGGCGACTGGGTTTGATTCCAGGCCTCCTGGGTGCTACAAGTCTGTGTTAGCCCTCTGAGCTAAAGCCTAGCCATCTCAGAAACATTGTGAGAATCATGCCTGCTTCTAATGGTCTTTTGTAGTGTCTGCTAGTCTGATCCTGTGAAATGGTAGAAATGTTGTTGGGTGACAGAAAGTTAAAGGGATACTTTGGAATTTTGGCAATGAGGCCCTTTATCTACTTCCCCAGAGTCAGATGAAATATTGTTGATGTCTCTGTTTCCAGTATGAAGGAAGTTAAGAGGTAGATTTGCACACCAAGGCTAACTAACGTTAGCACTATGACTGGAAGTCCATGGGTATCTGTTAGCATGCTGTTGCATTGTATTAAAATGCCTTGACAGAACTGTAGACCTATACAATTGCAGTGAATTGATGATTCGGCACTTCACGGTTGTGAGACTATGGGGATTAATTCTAGCATTGCCCTCTTGTGGTCAGAGGATGAACAGGTCTCCTGAAGTGAATGACTCATGCATCCAGATTGAAAAACTCTTCAGAGTGAATATTTCCTACACTACTGAGCTAAGTTCAGCCAAACCCACCGTAGTTGCTGGACCTGTGCTGAAAAGGACGACCTGAAATGAATATATGTGACCCAGTTTTGATCACATTCAGATCCATAGAATTGAATAGGAAAACATTTACATTTCAGCTACATTTACATTTGAGCAACATTTACATTTGAGCAACATTTACATTTCAGCTACATTTACATTTCAGCTATATTTACATTTCAGCCACATTTACATTTCAGCTATATTTACATTTCAGCCACATTTACATTTCAGCTATATTTACATTTACATTTCAGCAACATTTAACATTTCAGCCACATTTACATTTCAGCCACATTTACATTTCAGCCACATTTACATTTCAGCCACATTTACACTTCAGCCACATTTACGTTTCAGCTACATTTACGTTTCAGCTACATTTACATTTCAGCTACATTTACATTTCAGCCACATTTACATTTCAGCTATATTTACATTTCAGCTACATTTACATTTCAGCTACATTTACATTTGAGCAACATTTACATTTCAGCTACATTTACATTTCAGCTATATTTACATTTCAGCCACATTTACATTTCAGCTATATTTAAATTTCAGCCACATTTACATTTCAGCTATATTTACATTTCAGCCACATTTACATTTCAGCCACATTTACATTTCAGCCACATTTACACTTCAGCCACATTTACGTTTCAGCTACATTTACGTTTCAGCTACATTTACATTTCAGCTACATTTACATTTCAGCTACGTTTACATTTCAGCCACATTTACATTTCAGCTATATTTACATTTCAGCTACATTTACATTTCAGCTACATTTACGTTTCAGCTACATTTACGTTTCAGCTATATTTACGTTTCAGCTACATTTACATTTCAGCTACATTTACATTTCAGCCACATTTACATTTCAGCCACATTTACATTTCAGCCACATTTACACTTCAGCCACATTTACATTTCAGCTACATTTACATTTCAGCTACATTTACACTTCAGCCACATTTACATTTCAGCTACATTTACATTTCAGCTACATTTACATTTCAGCCACATTTACATTTCAGCTACATTTACACTTCAGTCATTTAGCAGACGCTCTTATGCAGAGCGACTTACAGTAAGTTCTTTCATCTTGAGATGGTGAAACAACCTCCTATCACAGTAATAATAAGAACAACTTTTCCCCTATAAAGCAGCTATTAGCAGGATCAGTGCTGGTGAGAAGAGACAGTGGGAGTGTCAGTACCAAGAAAGACAAGGGTATTAGTTGTTTGAATTGTTTTGGTTCAGACATTGATCTCTGTGTTTGATCTCTGTTCAGATGGTGGTTCAGGTCGTGCTGTATAATCCACTGTAGAATAGTGTTGTAGGCTCTGACTTTCTGTGACGCATCAAAGGGAGCATTCCTCTGGGTGGATGTAGTGAATATGGGTCCTGGGCAACAGAGATGTGTCTGTCTGTGTGTGTGTGTGTGTGTGTGTGTGTTTTTGCACAGACCTCACCATGGTTTTCATCCCTGGCTGCTGCAGGCTGCAGGCAGCACGTCATCTCCTCTCTGTTTTTCATTTCTGCACGGCCGGCACTGAGGGTAGTGGAGATTTTATCCAGCCTGAGATGGAGGGCCTATGTATGAGACCACTGTTAAAGAACGGTGACTTCAGCAGAGTAGTAACAGGGAATATGATGGTACTGCACTTCATTATCACTGTTGCCAGCCACGGGCCTTTAGGGCACTGGTAACACCTAGAGTGCTTCCAAAATGTCATCTAATATCCTATATAGTGGACCACAGGGCTCTGACAGGCCAAAAGTAGTGCATTATAAAGGGAATAGGGCTCCATTTGGGAAGCACACTAGTCTTCTCTTTCTCAATACTGAGGGTGGAGGAACCTGGACGAGCTCCTATCTTTTGTTTTATCACACGGTGTGTGTGTGTGTGTGTGTGTGTGTGTGTGTGTGTGTGTGTGTGTGTGTGTGTGTGTGTGTGTGTGTGTGTGTGTGTGTGTGTGTGTGTGTGTGTGTGTGTGTGTGTGTGTGTGTGTGTGTGTGTGTGTGTGTGTGTGTGTGTGTGTGTGTGTGTGTGTGTGTGTGTGTGTGTGTCCACATCATGGCTCTGTGTAACCAGCACTCAAACATTGTTTAGGTGAGTTCAAATCTGGGGGAAGTAGTTTTAGCTTATTTTTGTTAACAGAGATAAAGGTCTTTGTTTACATAATATGTACATGAGGTCAGGTTTTATTCCGTTTGGCACAGTCACTGATGCCAGGAGACGGTGAGGGCAACTTGAGTGTTTGGTGTGATGATGGTTTGTGAGTTTGTGTTTATATCATGTTTTTCTTTCCGTTCCAGGTACTACATGAAAGAGTCCAGAGGGAGCAGACGGTGGTTGATATTCTTGGAGGGCGGCTGGTACTGCTTCAACAAAGACAACTGTGACAGCCGATACGACACCATGAGGAGACTGATGAGCTCGTCCAAGTGGCCTCAAACCAAAACAGGTCAGAATCTCTGCCTACATTACCCGCCTGTGTCTGTCTGGCTGTTACTGTTCACCAACCCCCCAAATGAAGCCTTGTCCTGAACTGAACTTTGTTATTGCGTATCGTTAATGTTGTCTTTATGTTATTGCGTATCGTTAATGTCGTCTTTATGTTATTACGTATCGTTAATGTCGTCTTTATGTTATTGCGTATCGTTAATGTCATCTTTATGTTATTACGTATCGTTAATGTCATCTTTATGTTATTACGTATCGTTAATGTCGTCTTTATGTTATTACGTATCGTTAATGTCGTCTTTATGTTATTACGTATCGTTAATGTCGTCTTTATGTTATTACGTATCGTTAATGTCGTCTTTATGTTATTACGTATCGTTAATGTCGTCTTTATGTTATTACGTATCGTTAATACGTATCGTCGTCTTTATGTTATTACGTATCGTTAATGTCGTCTTTATGTTATTACGTATCGTTAATGTCGTCTTTATGTTATTACGTATCGTTAATGTCGTCTTTATGTTATTACGTATCGTTAATGTCGTCTTTATGTTATTACGTATCGTTAATGTCGTCTTTATGTTATTACGTATCGTTAATGTCGTCTTTATGTTATTACGTATCGTTAATGTCGTCTTTATGTTATTACGTATCGTTAATGTCGTCTTTATGTTATTACGTATCGTTAATGTCGTCTTTATGTTATTACGTATCGTTAATGTCGTCTTTATGTTATTATGTATCGTTAATGTTGTCTTTATGTTATTACGTATCGTTAATGTCGTCTTTTTGTTATTACGTATCGTTAATGTCGTCTTTATGTTATTACGTATCGTTAATGTCGTCTTTGGTGTGCTTCTCAATGCACAAGCACCTTGTTCCCCACTCCTATCAATAAAACAATTGTATTAAGTCATACAAAAGTGTTACTGTGCGTGAAGTTTAAAATGCATTTTGTCATTACTAAATGTGTAATGTGATATATTTTCAAATTTAAAAAATGTAAAACAAAAAAACATTTGATTAATAAAATATTTCATCAGTTGTCTTCCTCAAATGAAGTGGATGATGACGCAACCTTTGCGAGAGGGAGGGAATCTGATTTAATCAGTCCTCAACTCGTGGCTCAGTCATTGGGCAGGGCGGCAGGGTGGCAGGGTAGCCTAGTGGATAGAGCGTTGGACTAGTAACCGAAAGGTTGCAAGATTGAATCCCCGAGCTGACAAGATAAAAATCTGCCGTTCTGCCCCTGAACAAGGTAGTTAACCCACTGTTTCTAGGCCGTTGTTGAATATAACAATTTGTTCTTAACTGACATGTTAAGAACAAATTATAAAAATTTCAGTCAGTGTGAGTTATCCTGCCATGGCGCAGGTTATTTCTGAAGGATTGGGTGCCATAGAAATGTACCTGGCTAAAAGGTGAGCCACATTTGTACGACCAGTTAAACCAAGTTTAACTCAGAGTTGACCAAAGGTACCTTCTCTAACTCCTCAAACCTGCTTCGTAGTATACCCCTCTGGACTAAGAGGCATTATCAATAGAGATTCTCCTTTGAAAATGATTTGGAGTCTGGGCCTAATGTTACAGAAAATATCAAACACTTATCTAAAGCAACCTCCTGTATGGTAAGTGCACTCTTTTGTTGCTAGTGCCATGCTCTGACCAACTGAGCCCCACCACATGTTATAGACCGAAAATGGATATGGGCTGTAGTGCTGTCTGTTCTGGCTCTGCACCCACACATAGAACAACGTACAGACCAGGGCCGTATCCACACATAGAACAACATACAGACCAGGGCCGTAACCACACAATGAACAACGCACAGACCAGGGCCGTATCCACACATAGAACAACATACAGACCAGGGCCGTAACCACACAATGAACAACGTACAGACCAGGGCCGTATCCACACAATGAACAACGTACAGACCAGGGCCGTATCCACACAATGAACAACGTACAGACCAGGGCCGTATCCACACAGTGAACAACGTACAGACCAGGGCCGTAACCACACAATGAACAACGTAAAGACCAGGGCCGTATCCACACAATGAACAACGTACAGACCAGGGCCGTATCCACACAATGAACAACGTACAGACCAGGGCCGTATCCACACAATGAACAACGTACAGACCAGGGCCGTAACCACACAATGAACAACGTACAGACCAGGGCCATATCCACACAATGAACAACGTACAGACCAGGGCCGTATCCACACAATGAACAACGTACAGACCAGGGCCGTAACCACACAATGAACAACGTACAGACCAGGGCCGTAACCACACAATGAACAACGTACAGACCAGGGCCGTATCCACACAATGAACAACATACAGACCAGGGCCGTATCCACACAATGAACAACGTACAGACCAGGGCCGCAACCACACAATGAACAACGTACAGACCAGGGCCGTAACCACACAATGAACAACGTACAGACCAGGGCCGTAACCACACAATGAACAACGTACAGACCAGGGCCGTATCCACACAATGAACAACGTACAGACCAGGGCCGTATCCACACAATGAACAACGTACAGACCAGGGCCGTATCTACACAATGAACAACGTACAGACCAGGGCCGCAACCACACAATGAACAACGTACAGACCAGGGCCGTATCCACACAATGAACAACGTACAGACCAGGGCCGTATCCACACAATGAACAACGTACAGACCAGGGCCGTATCCACACAATGAAAAACGTACAGACCAGGGCCGTATCCACACAATGAACAACGTACAGACCAGGGCCGTATCCACACAATGAACAACGTACAGACCAGGGCCGTATCCACACAATGAACAACGTACAGACCAGGGCCGTATCCACACAATGAACAAACTGACAAGCTGTTGGATGTCAGTTATAAAATGCACAGGAATATATTTATCTGTGGTAATGACCAGTGTTATTGAGACAGTCATCTATATAGTAATGACCAGTGTTATTGAGACGGTCATCTATGTAGTAATGACCAGTGTTATTGAGACAGACATCTATGGTAGTAATGACCAGTGTTATTGAGACAGACATCTATGGTAGTAATGACCAGTGTTATTGAGACGGTCATCTATATAGTAATGACCAGTGTTATTGAGACGGTCATCTATATAGTAATGACCAGTGTTATTGAGACGGTCATCTATGTAGTAATGACCAGTGTTATTGAGACAGACATCTATGGTAGTAATAGCCAGTGTTATTGAGTCGCTCTGGATAAGAGCGTCTGCTAAATGACTTAAATGTAAATGTAAATTGAGACAGACATCTATATAGTAATGACCAGTGTTATTGAGACAGACATCTATGGTAGTAATAACCAGTGTTATTGAGACAGTCATCTATGGTAGTAATGACCAGTGTTATTGAGACAGTCATCTATGGTAGTAATGACCAGTGTTATTGAGACAGTCATCTATGGTAGTAATGACCAGTGTTATTGAGACAGACATCTATATAGTAATGACCAGTGTTATTGAGACGGTCATCTATATAGTAATGACCAGTGTTATTGAGACAGTCATCTATATAGTAATGACCAGTGTTATTGAGACAGTCATCTATATAGTAATGACCAGTGTTATTGAGACAGTCATCTATATAGTAATGACCAGTGTTATTGAGACAGTCATCTATATAGTAATGACCAGTGTTATTGAGACAGTCATCTATATAGTAATGACCAGTGTTATTGAGACAGTCATCTATATAGTAATGACCAGTGTTATTGAGACAGTCATCTATGTAGTAATGACCAGTGTTATTGAAACAGTCATCTATATAGTAATGACCAGTGTTATTGAGACAGTCATCTATATAGTAATGACCAGTGTTATTGAGACAGTCATCTATATAGTAATGACCAGTGTTATTGAGACGGTCATCTATATAGTAATGACCAGTGTTATTGAGACAGTCATCTATATAGTAATGACCAGTGTATATAGTAAATGACCAGTGTTATTGAGACAGTCATCTATATAGTAATGACCAGTGTTATTGAGACAGTCATCTATATAGTAATGACCAGTGTTATTGAGACAGTCATCTATATAGTAATGACCAGTGTTATTGAGACAGTCATCTATATAGTAATGACCAGTGTTATTGAGACAGTCATCTATATAGTAATGACCAGTGTTATTGAGACAGTCATCTATATAGTAATGACCAGTGTTATTGAGACGGTCATCTATATAGTAATGACCAGTGTTATTGAGACAGTCATCTATATAGTAATGACCAGTGTTATTGAGACGGTCATCTATATAGTAATGACCAGTGTTATTGAGACGGTCATCTATATAGTAATGATCAGTGTTATTGAGACAGTCATCTATATAGTAATGACCAGTGTTATTGAGACAGTCATCTATATAGTAATGACCAGTGTTATTGAGACAGTCATCTATATAGTAATGACATCTATATAGTAATGACCAGTGTTATTGAGACAGTCATCTATATAGTAATGACCAGTGTTATTGAGACAGTCATCTATATAGTAATGACCAGTGTTATTGAGACGGTCATCTATATAGTAATGACCAGTGTTATTGAGACGGTCATCTATATAGTAATGACCAGTGTTATTGAGACAGTCATCTATATAGTAATGACCAGTGTTATTGAGACAGTCATCTATATAGTAATGACCAGTGTTATTGAGACGGTCATCTATATAGTAATGACCAGTGTTATTGAGACGGTCATCTATATAGTAATGACCAGTGTTATTGAGACAGACATCTATATAGTAATGACCAGTGTTATTGAGACAGACATCTATATAGTAATGATCAGTGTTATTGAGACAGACATCTATATAGTAATGACCAGTGTTATTGAGACAGACATCTATATAGTAATGATCAGTGTTATTGAGACGGTCATCTATATAGTAATGACCAGTGTTATTGAGACGGTCATCTATATAGTAATGACCAGTGTTATTGAGACAGACATCTATATAGTAATGACCAGTGTTATTGAGACAGTCATCTATATAGTAATGATCAGTGTTATTGAGACGGTCTGCCTGATACTGTCAGAGGGGAAGTGCCTCTCTCTCTCAATGTGCTGTCAGGACCATCATTCATGCAGTGATTATGAGGAAGATGGTGATGTTTCTGGGAGTGGCATGATGGTTAATGTAATCTGTTCTCTATTGCCGTGTCGTTCCTCTCTGTAGGCACAGGGATCCTGTCTCCACTCCCAGAGGAAAACCCTCACTGGTGGAACGCCAACATGGTGTAAGTTCCAGGATTTGGTGTGTCTGTGTGTCTGTGTCCAGTCGATCTTTATAAAGGTGTAAGAAGACCTGACACGGATGTTGTGTTTCCTCTCCAGGTTCATCCCCTACTGCTCTAGTGATGTGTGGAGTGGTGCCTCAGCCAAGACGGACCACAGTAAGACATCACTATTAGCCATACTAATGTGTGTTTGCATTTTCTAATGGAGGTCAATCAACCAAACACCCAATCAATAAATCAACCAAACACCCAATCAATAAATCAACCAAACACCCAATCAATAAATCAACCAAACACCCAATCAATAAATCAACCAAACACCCAATCAATAAATCAACCAAACACCCAATCAATAAATCAACCAAACACCCAATCAATAAATCAACCAAACACCCAATCAATAAATCAACCAAACAATAAATCAACCAATCAACCAATACATCAATCAAACAATCAACTAATCAGCCAACCAACTAAGAAATTAATCGATCATTCAATCAATTAACTTAAAACATATTTTCCTAGAGGGAAATTGGTTATTTCATTGAGTCATCCATGATAGACATAGGATAGGTAGGTATGTTGTGTGCATTGTGTTGGTCACTCTGCACTCAATGTATTGTGTTGGTGACTGACTGTCTGTCTGTGTGCAGGTGGCTACGCATTCATGGGGTCTCTGATCATTCAGGAGGTGGTGAAGGATCTGCTGACCAAGGGGCTTGACAACGCCAAGGTTCTACTACTGGCTGGTAGCAGGTGGGTGGGGCCACAAGTTGGTGTGGGTGTGTCTGTGTGTTAACGTAATGTAAATATGTTTAATGAACTGGAACTATGTGTCACTAGAGATTAGATTAAGTGAGTGTGTGTGTCTGTTTGTACCTGTGTGTGTTTGTATCGATTCGTGTGTGTGTGTGTGTGTGTGTGTGTGTGTGTGTGTGTGTGTGTGTGTGTGTGTGTGTGTGTGTGTGTGTGTGTGTGTGTGTGTGTGTGTGTGTGTGTGTGTGTGTGTGTGTGTGTGTGTGTGCGCGTGCGTGTGCGTGTGCGTGCGCGTGCGTGTGCGTGTGCGTGTTTGTGTGTCCATGCCTGTGTGTGTATCTATGCCTGTGTGGGTGTGTGTATCCATGCCTGTGGGTGTTATCGGTGTGTCTCTTCTCTACCCCACAGTGCGGGGGGGACGGGGGTCCTGCTGAACGTGGACCCTGTGGCTGAGCTGCTGGAGGGGCTGGGGCACCCTGGGATCCAGGTGAGGGGTCTGGCTGACTCGGGCTGGTTCCTGGATAACAAGCAGTACCGATCTACTGACTGTCACGACACCATCAGCTGTGCCCCCACGGAGGCCATCAAGAGAGGCATCAAGTAAGAGAGCACTCCACCACTATAGCTGCAGTCTCTGGGACCATATTCACAATCTCAAATCTCAGATTAGGGGTGCTGATATATGATCAGTTTTCCGACTTTTAGATCATATTCAATAAGATCATATGGATAGGGAGGGCTGATCCTAGATCAGCACTCCTATTCTGAACTGCTTTCTGAGTGGTTAGGGTCAGAGTGTTTCTCACGGCCCAGTGGCCTGACCAGGATAAGCTATTGGCCCTAGTTGTACTGTACTGTGTCGCTTCATTGTTAAATGGATTGAACATATTGAACCCCCTCGCCTAAGGCTGCATTTATAGACAGCTCAATAATTGGCAAAAGATCTGATCTGATTGGGATGTTTGTGTAAACACAGCCTTAGAGATCTGATCTGATTGGGATGCTTGTGTAAACGCAGCCTTAGAGATCTGATCTGATTGGGATGCTTGTGTAAACACAGCCTTAGAGATCTGATCTGATTGGGATGCTTGTGTAAACGCAGCCTTAGAGATCTGATCTGATCAGGATGTTTGTGTAAACACAGAGATCTGATCTGATTGGGATGCTTGTGTAAACGCAGCCTTAGAGATCTGATCTGATCAGGATTGTTTGTGTAAACACAGCCTTAGAGATCTGATCTGATTGGAATGCTTGTGTAAACGCAGCCTTAGATCTGATCTGATCAGGATTGTTTGTGTAAACACAGCCTTAGAGATCTGATCTGATTGGGATGCTTGTGTAAACACAGCCTTAGAGATTTGATCTGATTGGGCTTCTTGTGTAGACGCATGCTTAGGAGCCTTTTTCTTCGGGTCCTATATGAACTGACACTGTAAGATGTTGACCTCTGACCTCTTGTCACCAGGTACTGGGGCAGCGTTGTGCCAGAGAGGTGTAGACAGGTCCACCTGGGGGAGGAGTGGAACTGTTTCTTTGGCTACAGAGTGTTCCCCTCCATAAAGAGTGAGTGCTAGCAAAGGTTAATGAATTCATTTGTGAATTTGCACAGATATCTGTGTATATCTCTGTGTGTCAGTGTGTTCATTATGAACAGCCTGTGCATGCGTTTGTGTGTGTGTTCACTTGTGCATACATTACAACCTCCCTCCACACAGGTCCAGTGTTCGTGGTCCAGTGGTTGTTTGACGAGGCCCAGCTGACCGTGGACAACATCCATCTGACCGGTCAGCCCGTCCAGGAGGGGCAGTGGCGGTACATCCAGAACCTAGGCATCGAGCTGAGGAACACGCTCAAAGACGTCCCGTAAGCACCTGCAAACTTACAGTAACTCTTACAGCAAATTTAGAGTTACTCCTACAACAAACTTACAGTAACTCATACAGCAAACTTACAGTAACTCATACAGCAAACTTACAGTAATCTTACATCAAACTTACAGTAACTCTTACAACAAACTTACAGTAACTCATACAGCAAACTTACAGTAACTCATACAGCAAACTTACAGTAACTCATACAGCAAACTTACAGTAATCTTACATCAAACTTACAGTAACTCTTACAACAAACTTACAGTAACTCATACAGCAAACTTACAGTAACTCATACAGCAAACTTACAGTAATCTTACATCAAACTTACAGTAACTCTTACATCAAACTTACAGTAACTCATACAGCAAACTTACAGTAACTCTTACTTCTTACGTCAAACTTACAGTAACTCTTACGTCAAACTTACAGTAACTCATACAGCAAACTTACAGTAACTCTTACAACAAACTTACAGTAACTCTTACAACAAACTTACAGTAACTCTTACAGCAAACTTACAGTAACTCTTACAACAAACTTACAGTAACTCTTACAACAAACTTACAGTAACTCTTACAGCAAAAGATTGACAGACAGACAGTGTGTCAAGGTTATGCTGCCAACTGTGTTCAACAAGTCTCATGTATTTGCATACATTTTCAGGGCCATGTTTGCTCCAGCTTGCCTCTCACATGAAGTCATCACAAGGAAGTAAGTATCAATCTCTCTGTCTTTCATCTTCCACCTGGGTCATGTTCAGTTGGGCACATCGTATATAAAGGCTTTACAACAGAAAACTGAAAATTGTGTTGTAATTGGACACATTTATCACTTGGTTTTTAAACTTTCTTCAAACCTGGGTTGCGTTCAGTAGGGAACACCATATACGAAAAACATTTTGGAACAAAAAAATGGAAATCTGTGTTGTTATTGGACAAATCTAAATAGTACCTCCACCTTTCACTGCTTTTTCCCTACTGAACACCATTCTAATGAGAGAGAGATAATTCTGTGTCAGCTAGCTGTTTATTGTGACTCGCCGTGATCTAACAGTGCCCTCTTGTGGCTGGTCTGTTACAGTTACTGGATCGACGTTCAGGTCAAAGGCACCTCCCTTCCCCGAGCCCTGCACTGCTGGGACCGCAGTCTCCAAGACAACAGCCGGAACAACAAGGCCCCGCCCAAGGGCTGCCCCGTCCATTTGATTGACAGCTGCCCCTGGCCACACTGCAACCCCACCTGCCCCACCATCCGGGACCAGTTCACGGGCCAGGAGATGAACGTGATCCAGTTCCTCATGCACATGGGCTTTGACGTGCAGAAGATGGCCCAGCAGCAGGGCATGGACCCCAGCAAGCTACTGGGGATGCTGAGCAGTGGGAGCTAAGGAGACAGGAGTAAAGTCTTAGTACAGTAGACTAAACCAGGGGGCTATGGGGCCAAATCCTAACTTTGAGATCCCAGAAAAAAAAAAGTTTAAAAAAATACTTGTTTTAATCTCCCGTTGACATCAATGTTTGATTTAAAGGGATAGTTCACTTTTGGGGGGGTGGGGGGGTTTAGCTTATTTTTAACTTGAAGTGTCCTTTTAAGCAAAAGACTTGAGTTTTGTGTGGATCTCAAGGTTGGATTCGACACCAAGTCTGATCCCCACATCTGATACCTCCAGCTCTGCTCCCCATGTTCCCTGTCCCCATCCCATTCACCTCAGCCCTAACCTCAGTCACACCTAAGGGCTACAGTCTGACCCCTAACCCACCCGACAGAGCCTCTCACAACCCAGTACTGTTAGGAGTACTTGGGAAAACACTCCACATAGACAAGGCACACCTCTCTGCTACTCTCCTTAAATTATCTTTTGGTTGGAAAAGAAAAAGAATAATCACGAATGTAATCCAGTTTTAAGGATGCTCATTGTTTAGTTGCTATTTGCTCTGTTTTTTTTTTGTTTTTTTTTACCTTAACTTTTATCCTGTGTCGGTTGTTTTGAATTGTGTCATTGTTAAAAAAGGCAGCAATGACTTAAGGAAGTGTTTTAAAGGAGTCTATGTAAAGTATATGAAGTAAACACAATGTTTAAGTCTGTCTAACTGTGGGTCTCTTCTACCATAGCATTTTCTCCTCAAGTCAAGAACAGGCGCATACACACATTAAAGGTGTGGAAAGCACTGGACAAGTAGTCCTTCTCTAAGGAGGCAGTGACTGCTTCCCAAATGCCACCCTATTCCCTATATAGTGCACTACTTTTGACCAGGCACTAGGGTGCCACCAGGCACTAGGGTGCCATTTGGGATGCAACAATAACATGGAAACAACTGTGGATTATTCAGTGAGGTGAAACGTTCAGAATGTTACAGATAGAAATGGAACGAATAGATCAGACACGATTCCCAATAGGAACTTGCCAGATATCACATCTACACAACACATATCTATCTGAACGTTCTGTAACCCTTGCACCCTGCTGAACATGCAGCAACCCAGCTCTCACCCCAGATCGTCACCACAGCACACTGTAACAACAACAGCATCAGACTGTTCTTAATGTGATGCTAGGCAACACATGAAACAAATCACCAGCTGGCTGACAGTTTGTTACTCTATGGCTTGATGCGGTATCATAAAGGCATAACATCACGGCTGCAACCCGGAATTGACCAATCAGATTGCGAGACCGGAATAAACCTTTATATAATGAGCAATACACGTTCAGGTTCATTTGAAAACCGCAGGAATTGTATGAGGACCACTGAGAACTTTGACACAACCACCAAAGCTAGTGATTGGGTGTCACCTATTGGCAATTGGAGGAACATCATAAAAGTTGAAACAAAGGTTTCTCATGGGGCTTCCAACTAAAGAAATGATGATTCAGATGGTTGTGGTAGAGAAGAGTCCATTATACCGGTAACTACATTCCTTACCTTGACACAGGTAGACATGGTTCAGATCCTAAAGCTATTGAACACAAACAGAATTCTAGAGGAATTCTGATTCTATGATTGACCATAAAGTAGGATCTCATTTCCACACCGTGCCAGTCTAGAGTTCTACGGTGCTCTCCCTGATTTGTGGTGCTCAGATGGGTCTCAGTGCTGGTGGGCCTTGATTTAGCATGTCTGGCACAATGGAAACAATAGAATAGTCCCAAAAGTGCAAGCCACTCACCCTCCCCAGCTAGCACTCCTCCACGCAGGCTCAATCAAACACTCAAAGTATCTGAAAATGAAACAAAAACTGCATGAATCCAGGTTCTGTAGGTCACTCACACAGGCCCACTAATAGTTCATCTATACCACAGTGCCAATTTATGGAGTCCTCTTTACCTCTCAACAGAATCATCAGCTATACTCCTTTTTAGTCAGCCATGACAGTTTCCATGCATACAGTATATCATCACATCAGAAGGTGAACTACACATTAGATGGGCTTTGTTGAACAACAAACTGTAGAATCAATGCAATTTCCATTGAAATGGAGAAGAACATCACATACTGGATTCTTTTAGTCTGAGTGTATAGGTTACTTTTAAGTGTTCACTATTGTAACTCCTTTTCTTTATATTTTTGAATAGAAAATCACTTTTTAATATAATGATAATGTTGTATGTACTGTAATGCTCAATGTTAAGTCGTATAAACTATGTTTTAAAGGACCTCTTTCAGCACCAGAGAAGGAAAGGTATTACTCATTGTCATTTTGTTCTGTAACATATTTTTTAACAGAGAACTCAAGCTACATTGGTAATTTACATATTTATTTTGTTATGTAAATCATATTTATAAGTGCTATATTCACAGAGAAGTGATTCTTTGTAAATTGTAAATATATTGCTGTTTTTCTTCTCTTTGTGTTGGTTGCAAGTCTTTGTATCAGACTTTAAGGAAAGGACACATTACAATTATTTCAAAAGAAACGGTTTCTTGTTGTCTCTTTGATGTCTTCACCATTCTGCCTCAATCTACAGTACCAATAGTGGACTCCTTGACTCACACAGTACATGCACATATGTATTAGGGTAGAAACTGATAGTGTAGATGGCGTCTATTTTGAAGGTTTTACTTTCCCAACCTACCTTATTGTAAATGCACTTACATAGCTCTGGCTAAGTGTCTGCTAAGTGGTTCAAATGTAGAAACTCAACATCGTATCAGGCTTTCATTTGATTTACAAATGAATTTCAATTAGTTACTATACCTTGACTGTCACATGAAACTCAATCTCAAAACTCAGCTCAAAGCTGGTAGCTACTAGTATCTCATGTATAATCATCCTTAGGACCTGTATATAACTGCTGGCCCAAATGGCCGTCTTGGGCTCTTTCCCCTGTCATTACGTTGGGGATAAATGCCAGGCAGTCTCCCAGTGAGAGACTGAGCATGATAGAGAGAGACAGAAAAAGAGCGAGAGAGAATGAGAAAGAGAGAGTCTGACTCTAAGTAAGTTCCCTCTGTCCCAGAAACACGACTCTCCACGCTGGTGCCTGATGGGGGCGGACCTGGACATGTGGGCTCCCACCCCATTCCTCTGTGGAATATAGTCCCCTATTTATAGACCCGGCCTGGCCCATAACCCTGAGCTGGGCAGAGCAGTCATTTAAATAACTTTCCCTGGCAGCCTACTGTCATGTAGGAGAGAGAGGGTGTGTGTGTGTATATTTGAGAGAGAGAGAGAACACATCAGGAGAAAGAGGGTGACAGGCAGTGGGAGAGAGAGAAAGAGGGAGGGAGAGTGAGAAATAGCGTGTGAGAGAGAGACAGAGAAGAAGAGAGGGAGAAAGAGGGACACGAGACAGAGATCAGACAGTGAGGGGGACTTTTCCAGGGAGCTTAGGTCCTGGCAGTGGAAGGATTACAAGGACAGAGCTGATCAGTATTGGACCTTGACAAGCCTAGTACAGCTGCCCGCATGGGACACAGGACTACAACCAGAACAACAACCTAACCCCCCCGTTCTATAATGGGTTATTATCGGAGCACTCCCCATGTTCATGTAACTGTACTGCGTTTGAATGAGCCTGTTGATGGATTGTTGGGCTCTGGATCTCTGGAGTGACGTGTTGGGAGCTTGTTGCGCTTCCATAACCTGAAGGAGAAGTGAATGACAAGACCCTTTGTGACTGAGTTGGACTTTTCAGTTAAAACACAAGGGTAATGTTATATCTGGCCACCGTCAAGCTCGATCTGTGACTTTATCTCGACATGTGATTATTGATACAAGCATCTGTAAGAAACTAGACAGATCACTTGGGTCAACATTCAATTGTTACCGTTAGAGAAGCAAAGAAGTTACAAGATTTGATGTTATTTGAGAATCCAAAATTGCTAAACTGTTGACAGGGAAGATGAAATCACCACTGCTCAAGGCTCTGACTGCGTTGTAAGTTGAACACCATTGTGGTCGACTGTAACCTGATCTCCAACACACTGCAGTAATTACAAGGTGCATGCAGGGAAACATAAAGAGAGATTTGTAATTAGACCTGTCTATAAAAAGAGCCAGGCAAAGGGCGAGGTCCCCACACAGAGAGAGAGAAAGGGGGAGAGTCAGGCCAAGGACACCCAACTTGAAGGGAGGGAGCGGGGCTGTCTGGAGGCATAGGAAGGAGACTGCCTGGGGGCAAAGGAAGGAGGCTGCCTGGGGGCAAAGGAAGGAGGCTGTCTGGGGGCATAGGAAGGAGGCTGCCTGGGGGCATAGGAAGGAGGCTGCCTGGGGGCAAAGGAAGGAGGCTGTCTGGAGGCATAGGAAGGAGGCTGCCTGGGGGCAAAGGAAGGAGGCTGTCTGGAGGCATAGGAAGGAGACCAACTGGAGGCATAGGAAGGAGGCTGCCTGGGGGCAACGGAAGGAGGCTGTCTGGAGGCATAGGAAGGAGGCTGCTTGGGGGCAAAGGAAAGAGGGTGCCTGGGGGCATTTTTGATTGCAAGTGACACCCAGACCCCCAAGGCGGGGGGCAACGACACCTAACCTGAAGGGAAGGAGGCTGCCTGGAGTCACCATTGGGAAGAAGATACACCCAGACAGCTTTTGGCAATTAGGGGACAGGAGGTGTGACCATGGACCCCCAAGGTGGACACTACCTGAACAAGGCGGCGGTGCTGTCTCCTCTAGGAGTGGCCCGTATGCTCCAGCTCCTCCTGGGCTGCACCATCATAGCCCTGGTGGCCCACAGCGCCGGATACAACCACGCCTATGGTATCTACTGCATGTTTGTGTGGTGCTTCTGCTTCGCCATGACCCTGCTGGTGTTCACCATGGATGTGACACGCCTCCCCTGCTGCATGCCCATTTCCTGGGACAACCTCACTGTGGCGTTTGCCATGCTCGCCACACTCATGTATGTCGCCGCCTCCGTCGTCTACCCCGTCTACTTCCTGCGCTCTCAGTGCTCCAAGTCGGACGGGGGCTGCGAGGTGCGCAACTACCGCATCGCTGTCACCGTGTGCTCCAGTTTCTGCTGCTTCGCCTATGCGGCTGAGGTGTTCCTAACCCGAGCCAAACCCGGCCATGTGGTGGGCTACATGGCCACTATGTCAGGCCTGCTCAAGGTGGTCCAAGCCTTCGTGGCCTGCATTATATTCGGGGCCCTGGCCAACGGCAGCGAGTACAACCGCCACATCCCCACTCATTACTGCGTGGTGGTCTACAGCCTGTGCTTCTCCATCACCGTGGTCGTGATCGCTGTGACCGTGTCGGGAAAAGCCTCGGCTCTGCCCCTGCGTTTCCCCTTCGACCGCTTCGTGATCATCTACACGTTCCTGGCGACGCTGCTGTACCTGAGCGCCGCCCTGGTGTGGCCCATCTTTAGCTTCGACAGGAAGTATGGCACGCCGGGTCGCCCCGACGGCTGTCCCTGGGAGAACTGTCCCTGGGACAGTAAGCTGGTGGTGGCGGTGTTCACCCATGTCAACATGGTGCTGTACTTCAGCGACCTAATCTACTCCCAGAGGATCCGATTTGTCTCCCACTCTGCTGCCTGAGGACCCCTCCACCCTCCTCACTCCACTCTGCTGCCTGAGGACCCCTCCACCCTCCTCACTCCACTCTGCTGCCTGAGGACCCCTCCACCCTCCTCACTCCACTCTGCTGCCTGAGGACCCCTCCACCCTCCACTCTGCTGCCTGAGGACCACTCCACCCTCCTCACTCCACTCTGCTGCCTGAGGACCCCTCCACCCTCCACTCTGCTGCCTGAGGACCCCTCCACCCTCCACTCTGCTGCTTGAGGACCCCTCCACCCTCCACTCTGCTGCTTGAGGACCCCTCCACCCTCCACTCTGCTGTCTGAGGACCCCTCCACCCTCCTCACTCCACTCTGCTGCCTGAGGACCCCTCCACCCTCCTCACTCCACTCCGCTACTTGAGGACCCCTCCACCCTCCTCACTCCACTCCGCTACTTGAGGACCCCTCCACCCTCCACTCTGCTGCCTGAGGACCCCTCCACCCTCCTCACTCCACTCCGCTACTTGAGGACCCCTCCACCCTCCACTCTGCTGCCTGAGGACCCCTCCACCCTCCTCACTCCACAGCTGCCTGAGGACTGCTGCCTGAGGACCCCTCCACCCTCCTCACTCCACTCCGCTACTTGAGGACCCCTCCACCCTCCACTCTGCTGCCTGAGGACCCCTCCAACCTCCTCACTCCACTCCGCTACTTGAGGACCCCTCCACCCTCCAGTCTGCTGCCTGAGGACCCCTCCACCCTCCTCACTCCACTCTGCTGCCTGAGGACCCGTCCACCCTCCTCACTCCACTCTGCTGCCTGAGGACCCCTCCACCCTCCTCACTCCACTCCGCTACTTGAGGACCCCTCCACCCTCCACTCTGCTGCCTGAGGACCCCTCCACCCTCCTCACTCAACTCTGCTACTTGAGGACCCCTCCACCCTCCACTCTGCTGCCTGAGGACCCCTCCACCCTCCTCACTCCACGCTGATGCCTGAGGACCCCTCATCACTCCTGGGGACCCCTCTATCCTCCTCAGTCCTGGGGACCCCTCTACCCTCCTCACTCCTGGGGTGAATCTCAAAAGTATTTTCCTCGATTCCTCATTGGACACGGTGTATGAGGTAAGGGAGGAGAGCATTGGAGAAGACAAGAGGAGACACGATATTTGAATGGACTTCTGCCTCGCTCTGCCGTTGTGAGGAGGCGTGGAGAGGGGATACGAGGAACAGAGGGTATAGACTGTTTGAGTTGCACCCCTGGCCCTCAGAGACAGACATAGACCACACTGGAAATGACACACCGCATCTCCACTCAAGTGCCTCTGAATGCCCCATGCCTACTACAGATTACATATCGCCTCAATGATGTTATGGCTTTGTGCCTTGATGTGTCTTTCTTAACATCAGTGTTGTCTTTCTTAACATCAGTGTTGTCATTCTTAACATCAGTGTTGTGTCTTTCTTAACATCAGTGTGTCTTTCTTAACATCAGTGTTGTGTCATTCTTAACATCAGTGTTGTCTTTCTTAACATCAGTGTTGTCATTCTTAACATCAGTGTTGTGTCTTTCTTAACATCAGTGGTGTCTTTCTTAACATCAGTGTTGTGTCATTCTTAACATCAGTGTTGTCTTTCTTAACATCAGTGCTGTCTTTCTTAACATCAGTGTTGTCTTTCTTAACATCAGTGTTACATCTTTCTTAACATCAGTGTGTCATGCCCTGACCTTAGAGAGACGTTTTATTTGGTTAGGTCAGGGTGTGATGTGGGGTGGGCATTCTATTTTTTGTTTTCTATGTTTCTTTATTTCTATGTTTTAGCCGCGTATGGTTCTCAATCAGGAACAGCTTTCTATCTTTGACTCTGATTGGGAATCATACTTAGGTAGCCCTTCTTCCCTCCTTTCAGTGTGGGTAGTTAACTTTGTTTGTGGCACTTAGCCCTGTAAGCTTCACGGTTGTGTCTTTAGTTTGTTGTTTTGTTAGCGGCATTTTAAAATAAAAGGAAAATGTACGCTTATCACGCTGCAATTTGGTCCACTTCGTTTGACGGCAGTGACACAGTGTTATGTCTTTCTTAATATCAGTATTGTGTCTTAACATCAGTGTTGTGTCTTAACATCAGTGTTGTGTCTTTCTGAACATCAGTGCTGTGTCTTTCTGAACATCAGTGCTGTGTCTTTCTGAACATCTGTGCTGTGTCTTTCTGAACATCGGTGCTGTGTCTTTCTGAACATCAGTGCTGTGTCTTTCTGAACATCAGTGCTGTGTCTTTCTGAACATCAGTGTTGTCTCTTTCCGAACATCCGTGCTGTGTCTTTCTGAACATCGGTGCTGTGTCTTTCTGAACATCGGTGCTGTGTCTTTCTGAACATCAGTGCTGTGTCTTTCTGAACATCAGTGCTGTGTCTTTCTGAACATCAGTGTTGTGTCTTAACATCAGTGTTGTGTCTTTACATCAGTGTTGTGTCTTAACATCAGTGTTGTGTCTTAACATTAGGGTTATGTCTTAACATCAGTGTTGTGTCTTAACATCAGTGTTGTGTCTTAACATCAGTGTAGTGTCTTAACATTAGGGTTATGTCTTAATATCAGTGTTGTGTCTTAACATCAGTGTATTCCTTAACATTATTATCAGTAGTATCAGTATTATAATCTCTAAGAGAAACCTGAGACAAGGGCCAGCACTGTTGTAGGCACTCTGTCTAATGGCGCAGTTCATTGGTTTAATTCAGAGCTTTGAACGTGTTGGGCGCCATTTTCGTAGTGCAAAAGCGATGTGCTAAATGAGAAATAACTCTGTAAACCTCATAGTCTGGCAGTGTGATTTAAACTGAAACTTTTCCTCTACAGTCTGTGTTATAAAGAAGCTATTATTTATAAGGTTTAGTAAACCAAGCAATCAATAAAATGTAGTCGCCTTCTAATAATGCACATTGCTGAAAAACATTTTCAAGATTATAACGAGGTTCATGGTCATTTCTGTACTTTGCTTTTGTTCTATGAACTTGTCGGCCATTTTGTATTGAAGGACGTTGTAAATCATCACTGGGTTGTTTTCATGTCTTGAAATAGTCTGTTTAATTTATTGTGTTTCAAGAAACTTTTATCTTAACTAAGATGTTTTTTAAAATAATGACAATAATATATAAAAAATGTAATGTGTTGTGTGTTGAATTGGCTTTCCATCATTGAGTACTTTTGGTGTTTATACTAACACCCAACTGCATGTTTCAACTTCAGCTCCTCTTGTTTTAGTCCAAGTTCAGCCAGTGTGTAGATTCATTATGAGCTGAATGTTCAGTGTATCAACTGTCTATACGAAATTGGTAATATATAGTATGTGTGAGTGTTTGTGTGCGTGTGTGTGTGTGTGTGTGCGTGTGTGTGTAAGGGGGGGAGGTTATGGAATTGACTGCATAGGTACAGCTAACACTATTTGATATGTGATGTCTGCACTGCAAAACATCCCTGAACACTGTATTGTAATGACAACCATGCAATGTACTCAATGATTTAAACCGATAGAAAAGTTCTGAAACTTGTGAACATTCAAAATGTAATTAAAATGAACAGATTGTTTAGTCTGTGCAACTGTTCATCTCTCTCCCCTTGTCTCCACCTTCATGAACAGTGGGCTGCAGACTAGCTGGTAATAGGCATAAACATTACTGATGCATCTAGTCAATCAGATATATTAGGTTTTCTTTCTGACACAAAATGCTGCTCTGCCAGGGGATCTGTGATCTTACATTTGTATAGCATTATAGCCTGTGATGTATGGACTGGTTTACTGGACTAAAATGTCCTTTATTAAATGAAGAATGGATTAGGATTAATGGGGGCCAAGAAACCATAATGGCTCTGTTCAAACTGTTCTGTCCTCACCTGTCCCAATTTGTAAGTCGCTCTGGATAAGAGCGTCTGCTAAATGACTTAAATGTAAATGTCCTCAACTGACACCCAAAACAATGCTGGTTCTAGTCTACCGTTTAAATGGTGAAAACACCATCTAAACATTATATTTCCCTAATGTATGAGTGAATTATAATAGGCCTCTCTGCCTTTTAGGATTAGTATCCTGAAATAGAGAGGCAAATACCTTGATAGTATATCTTATCACTAACACGTCGATGTGTTAAGGCAGTAAATAAAAGGACGGCGCTTTTATACTTAGGTAATGAATGCTCTTCCGGATTCAGCCACTAGAAGGGCATGATCTGGAACGTAACCTAGAGGTTTCTTCTCCACGCCCACTGTACTTGCAAGGCTGATGCAACTGGCTGTACACAGCTTACAGAACCCACCCATAACTGTACAATAAATGAATGCTGCCACCGTCATTGGTTAGACGTTTAGCGACTCTCTCAGTCTTATTGGTCACTTCGCATGTCATTATCATAGTCGGTTTTTGGTGTGGAAATCATGTTAACGCTGTTACAACTGTAACTCTGTTGAACTATATGTTTGGCGGCGACATTGGAAAAGGAAACCATTTATACATTCGTCGCAACACCCGTAAGTTTGATTCGTCTGTCAAATATTTAGGCTACTTCGTTGCAGGAAGCTGTCGCCATTGCTTCAACTGTGTCATAACGGCATGTATTGTGATTCCATTTGTTATCAGGAAGTAACTACTGTTTACTGTAAATTATACATATTCTTTGTTGTTTACACAGGGCGGGTGTATTTGCGTATAGATTTGTCTCTTGATATTACCAGTGTCCTTTTTTCTTCACAGCAACAACAGAAACTTCAGAATGAGCGTGGGGTTCATCGGAGCGGGTCAGTTGGCCCATGCCTTGGTGAAGGGATTCAGCGCTGCAGGTAACCATCTAAGCATTGTTTTTAATAGTTGGCAGATCCGACCCGCTTGTTTACAGCTGCACTAGGGTCGGACAGCATTCATGTGTATATTAAGACACTGCAGAGCTGGAGCGAGATATGGCTCGGAAAACATACCTCAATCCAGAAACACGTTTTTACTCTGAATGTTCCAATTATCCCAACTCGTACACAGAGAATATTGAACGACTGCTCGTTGTTAGCAGTCATTCAATCTTCTCTTTATAACAGGACAATTTGGAGTACAGCACATTTCTCATCCTTGAATTGAGGTACTATCTCAAGCTGGCTCCACCACATCTTAATATACACAGGAATGCTGTCCAGTCATGTGTGCATACATTCTATTGGGTGGTCTGTAACCCACTACCCTGCAGGTCATATCTGCTGGCTATGCTTTGAGGAGCATGAGCCATTTCATATTGTCAAATATGAAGTTTGAACCTCCAAATGTTTAGCTGGTCTGATGCTGGTTAAGCTAGTCTAGCTGGTTATGCTTGTTTACCAGCATGGTCTGGAGATGGTTTTACTGGTGACCAGCCTTCGCTGTGTTTTGGACACTGGTGACCAGCCTTCGCTGTGTTTTGGACACTGGTGACCAGCCTTCGCTGTTATAGTTTTTTTTTTTACTATGACCAGCCTTATTTCTTTTAGGACACTTTTGACCAGCCTTCAGTTTGTGTTTTGGTCACTGGTGACCAGCCTTTTATTTTGTTTTTTTGGACACTGGTGACCAGCCTTTGGACACTGGTGACCAGCCTGGCTGTGTTTTGGACACTGGTGACCAGCCTTGGCGCTGTGTTTTGGACACTGGTGACCAGCCTGGCCACCAGTGTTTTGGCAACCAGGGTTTCCCAGTTGATTTTTCCCCTCTCCCATCCCTGCAGGTGTCATTGCCACACAGAGGATCACTGCCAGCTCCCCAGACACAGATCTTCCCACAGTGTCTGGACTGCGGGTGAGTAGAATGGATCAGTCATTGGGGTGCGCTGGATGTTTGTGGGAATAGGTTTCCTCAGTTACAGCATATCTATTACCATCTCACATCGGCTGCACTCAAATGAAATCCCACACACACAAGCGAGATACAGAGAGAAAGAAAGACGGAGCGAGAAAAAGGCACATAATACATTTGTTCATTTAAGTTATATTTAAGAAACGCTGTCATACTGAGGGGTAACGATCAACACTGTCTGTGCTCTTCTACACAGAAAATGGGTGTCAATCTCACGACCAGCAACAAGGAGGTGGTGAACAAGAGTGACGTTCTGTTTCTGGCTGTCAAACCACACATCATCCCCTTCGTGTTGGATGAGATCGGACCGGACATTGAGGACCGCCACCTCATTGTGTCCTGTGCAGCTGGTGTCACCATCAGCTCCATTGAGAAGGTCAGTTTGGAGTCCAGTGGAAGTTGACTTTAGCTAGAGCTTTCTCTCTCTACTTATTTACAGATCTTTAGACATGTTTTGCAACAGAAAACGGAAGATTGACAAAAATACAAAATCAAGATGGATTCAAACTGTGAAATCCAATTAAAGTTGACTTTAGCTAGTGCTTTGTCTCTAGCTTTCTCTCTCCTCAGTACTGAACTACGGATCTGGGTCGTGTTCATTAGAGCACAGAACAGAACGTTTTGCAACAGAACTGAAATGTATATTTCTTATTGAACTCACTGGTTTTCTTACGATTGGTGCCTATTGAACAAGCCCCTGATATGATTGGATAGGTGAAAGCATTCTGGTGGAATCCTGCTTTGAAATAACTTGTTCCATCCTGTCAGATCAATGATGCTACAGCCCTCTGTTATAGCCTAACCTGAGGCTTCCAGTAAATTGCATTTCCTTGATTCCTCGTGTTCTCTCTCATCGTCCTCAAAACCCATTGGATGAGGTCAGAAGTCCCTCTCCTCTCCCTGGGAGAATCTCAATTGAAGGAGGTGAGAGGACGCAAGAAATCAATGAAATGCCATTGAGACTACCGTGCTCTGGTCTCACATAGCCCTAGGACATAGCAACTTCCGGCTGCTACAACATGAATCGCCCTTCCATTCTGTTCCCACTGAAAATACCTCAGCCCTCTGTCCTGATACTGGGAAAGCTGCCACACACTGCAATCTGATGAACAGTCATGCGCTCTCACAAGACACGGACAAATAGAGAATCAGGATAGATTCATACTGTGATATTTGAGAGAACCAGACCACAAAACAGCGAAATCAAGCTTTTTGTAATGCCGGAAAGGTCTTGGTTTAAAACGTTGCACAATAAAACTGGGGAAGCGTTCAACTGGTTGTGGGTATCTTATCTTTCTATATTGTCTTTTACTTTTGTACGCTGCACCTGCAAGTTACTGGATGTGCCGAATACACTACTTCTAAACTCAAATCTACCTTCCATACTGTAGTTCCGTAGCTCAGTGGTATTTGTCGTTAACTTAACCCTTGTCGTAGTGACATTTACATGACATTTTAGTCCGTTAGCAGACACTCTTATCCAGAGCAGTTTCCAGTCAGTGTGCGAGTGGTATGTTCAAAACAACCGTAAGCTGTAATTCTGCAGTAGTAGGTTGACATTGAAAAGGTAAAAGAGGAGACTAGACTTCTAGGATCTGGTGGAAGTAAATGTTTTAATACAGAGCTTTGTGTTACAAGTGGTCATGTGAAAAAGGCCAATAGCAAGGTGGCTGAAAAGGCATGGCTCAAAGGCAAATGATTCTTCTGAGTGTCAGCATTATATAGTCATTCTGAATGCTGTATACATGTGCATGCATCATTAGACTTTGGTTGATATGAACCTGATACAACTTTCATTTGAACATGGTAACAGTGAGACATCTGCTACTTTCGGTACATAGAGAGAGTTTCAGCAGTTTGAGACTGTTCAAGGTTGGATTGTCACGAGATGAGGCCTCTGAGAATTCTGTGTCCTGTGTAATCTGGGGCACAGAGAATGATGGAAAACACTTGCCTACTTTTAGAGCATGTTGAAGTTGTGAGTCATTAGGTAGGTTATTTCTGATATGATTGTAAGCAAAGATGAGTAAGGATATACACTACATGTCCAAATGTATGTGGGCACCTGCTTGTCGAACATCGCATTCCAAAATCACCAGTATTAATATGGAGTTGATTTTCCCCCACAGATTTGTCCATCGGACTGCCAGATGGTGAAGCGTGATGTATCACTCCAGAGAACGCGTCTCCACTGCTCCAGAGTCCAATGGCGGCGAGCTTTAAACCACACTAGTCGACACTTGGCATTGTGCATGGTGATCTTAGGCTTGTGTGCGTGCGGCTGCTCGGCTATGGAAACGCATTTCATGACACTCCCGTCGAACAGTTCTTGTGCTGACGTTTCTTCCAGAGGCAGTTTGGAACTCGTTAGTGAGTGTTGCAACCGAGGACAGAGGATTTTTACACGCTACTCGTTTCAGCACTCGGTGGTCCCGTTCTATGAGCTTGTGTGGCCTACCACTTTGCGGTTGAGCCGTTGTTGCTCCTAGACATTTCCACTTCATAATAACAGCACTTGCAGTTGACCGGGGCAACACTAGCAGGGCAGAAATGTGACGAACTGACTTGTTGGAAAGGACTGAGCTATCCGGTACGCGCCATTCTACTGCCAATGTTTCTCTGTGGTGCTTGTATGGCTGTGTGCTCGACTTTATACACCTGTCAGCAACGGGTGTGGCTGAAATAGCTGAATCCACTCATTTGAAGGGGTGTCCACATACTTGTATCTGGGTTGGCCCCCACACAACTACATATCCAAGTCATTGCAAGTAAAAAATAAAAAAATAAAAACGTATTCCGGCCCCCCGTGTGGCGCAGTGGTCTAAGGCACTGCATCGTAGTGCGCGCTGACCAGGTCGCTAGGTGTGCGGTGTTTCCTCCGACACATTGGTGCGGCTGGCTTCCGGGTTGGATGTGCGCTGTGTTAAGAAGCAGAGCAGTTGGGTTGTGTTTCGGAGGACGCATGGCTCTCGACCTTCGCCTCTCCCGAGCCCGTACGGGAGTTGTAGCGATGAGACAAGACAGTAACTACTAACAAGTGGATACCACGAAATTGGGGAGAAAAAGTGGGTAAAAAAAGGAAGTTTCACTGCAGATTCCGTTTTCATGAAGCGTTCCCTCATGTTTCTATCAAGTAAGCTTAACTTCATTGTTATTCTCCCCCTGCCCTTTGCAGAAGCTGCTCCAGTACCGCCCGTTCCCCAAGGTGATGCGATGCATGACCAACACCCCGGTGGTGGTTCGGGAGGGAGCCACGGTCTACGCCACGGGTACCCACGCCGAGCTAGAGGACGGGAGGCTGCTGGAGCAGCTGATGGCCAGTGTGGGCTACTGCACGGAGGTGGAGGAGGACCTGATCGATGCCGTCACCGGACTCAGTGGCAGTGGACCTGCCTATGTGAGTGGTTATGTTATTGTAGTTTCTATTTTACATTTACTATCAAAAAAGCTCTGAAGGCCAAGAGGCCGACATGCTTTAATAAACTGATTAAAAGGGATACAGTACGAGCGGGAGTAGTGTGAAGGTTTCTCCTTTCTTTTAAGATACCACATTATACCCACGCACCTGCAACAAGATAATTGTGCGTTGCATGTCTGCCACTGTAACTGAGGTGGTTCAGTAAACCCCACTTGTGGGATGACTGACCTCTCCTGACACCAGAAGACTAGCTCCCCAAGCTAATGCCTAGGTTAGCCCAGTGGGTTACAACCATACCTTTGGGTTGTAAAGCTATTTTAGCTCATTATTTTCATGATCGACCATGCAAGTAATTGGTTTTAAGAACTGGACCGTGCCTAGCTCCTAGGAGAACACCTACTATGCCCGCTTAAACTACTGGCTGGCTAGTCATTTCTGTTAACTCTTTTCTCTATTGTATAATCTCTAGAGCCCATTTTGAACTGTGTTTTTATACATGTGATGTGTGTGCATATGATAAGTGTGTGTTCGTCTTTGTCTCCCTATAGGCATTTACAGCTGTGGAAGCGCTTGCTGACGGGGGGGTGAAAATGGGTCTGCCCAGGAGACTGGCTATACGGCTTGGAGCACAGGCCCTGCTGGTGAGAACATCATCTACATGCATTCTCTATGAACGTCTAGTCCTGAATAAGTCTTGGTCCCAGTCTCTGTAACATTATACTCCTTGTACACATTGTCATTTGCCAAAGAGACTGTTCATATTTGAAGAAAGACCATTCAGTCATTAATGAGCTTGAGGAGATCAGAGGATCTGATCCTGATTCCATAACTCCCACAGATATCTTTGGCAAATGACACCGAGTACAATGAGGGGAATGTAAATGCTGAACAGAGACTAACAATCAGGCAAGCCCTGAATATAATCTCAGTCAGAAATCTCCTTTGAGGACTGCTTGTGAATGTTTTCTTTTTTTATTATACATCAGATTTTGATCTGGAAACATCTTGACAGAAATCTATTGCATCAATGTGGAGAGTTCTTCTCTTGAGTTTGACATCATATAACCATGAGCCTTGTAAATGTTTGCTTGACTGTAGAGTGTAGCGTATTGAAGCAACCTTGGTATACCTAGCAACCTTGGTATACCTAGCAACCTTTGTATACCTAGCAACCTTGGTATACCTAGCAACCTTGGTATACCTAGCAACCTTGGTATACCTAGCAACCTCGTCAATGGGTTTGGATCTCTGTGTAACAGTTAAGATGTGTTACTGTCGCTCACAGGGACCCGGGTTCCAGTTCCCCGGTCGAGGCTACGCCCAAATTCACCACAGTATGATCATGTCTCTATTTTGTCTTTCCCGTAGGGAGCAGCCAAAATGCTGTTGGACTCGGAGCAGCACCCTGGCCAGCTGAAGGACAACGTTTGCTCCCCAGGGGGCGCCACCATTCACGCCCTGCACGTCATGGAGAGTGGGGGCTTCCGCGCCCTGCTCATCAACGCTGTGGAGGCCTCCTGCATTAGGACCAGGTAGGCTGGGCACCACTCTACAGACGGACAGTTTCCTGGACTAAAAAGCACTTCCAAATGGGAAAATCTCCATAGAAAATGCTTTTTAGTCCAGGACTAGGCTAAGTCTGTGTCCTGGAAATCAAACCGGAATGTGCAGATAGAAATCTGCGTGGTAGAGTAGACATGATCCCCTGTCGTGAAGAATAAAGAACTATGTCAAGTCTGTGTTACATTTCTATCTGCAACATTCAATATGTTGGATCTTGGTGGATAAGCCCTGGCTGGTGGTATGGTGAGGCCAGTAAGGTCTCTGGACACAGCATTTAACAAAATGTGGCTTTTCGATATAACCACATAAGACTGATGTAGCACTATGTCAGCTAGGCTATGGGTCGGGTTTCCCGAACCCAGATTCAACCAACCTACAGGCACTTTTATTTTTAGATTCTCCATTGAGTGTGCTTTTAGTCCCGGACTGGTCTAAATCTGGGTTCAGGGAACCAGACATATGTTTTGTGTAAAAATAATAATCATTTGAATGTTTGTGTTTAATGTCTGTGTCATAATGCTCTGTTGTATGGCTGGATGCTATAGTTTAGACAGCAGAGGGTGCTAGATGCATATGTCTGAACTATTTGTAACTAACAGATAGTAGACACACTCCATGAGCAAAGTCCCATCTCTTTTAAATTATGTGGCTCAAACGGGAGTGTCAGTGTGTGAATATTTGACTTGAGGTCACTCGGGATCTGTTAAGAGTAAAAGGTAGTGTACATTTATTTTGTTTCTTTCAATCAGGGAGCTCCAGTTCTTGGCTGACCAGGAGAAGATCTCTCCTGCGGCCATCAAGAAGACTACGCTGGACAAGGTTCTGCAGCAGCCAGGGGTGGGAACAGGGGTGGGCGTCCGGACGGGATCTGGGATCAGCCTGTTCAACAGCAGCAACCCCAGGCATAAGAAGTAATTGAACTGAGTGGCTCTGATCACAGAACAGGGGTGAATTCATTAGTGCATTGCAGACCATATCAAAACATTTTGCAACAAAAACAAGTTTCTTAGCGGACAAGTTCAGGTAGTTCCTCCCTGTTTCGGTCTTTTTGCTTCCTAGTGATACGCCCCAGGTAGAGACCCTCAAAAGAATGAAATGCTGCTGAACATATTATTTCAACCCTAAAACATTTGTTATGGTTATAACATGCCAGCTGAGAGGAGGGGCATAAATGACATCTTCATAAATGTGAGGATAAACTTAAAGCAGCAATAGAGGATGTAGGGTGAAGGGACACTCCTCCTGCTCTCCTTCCATGTTCACTGACTAGAAACATCTGGACAGGTAAAAGCAAGTTCCTAATAGATATTATGGCTTCCACCTGTCCAGTGTTGTCATACCAGTGCAGATGAAGGAGAAAAGCGGAAGGAGGTGACTGGGGGAAGAAGACTAACATAGACAGTTAAGATGGACCAACATGGTGATGAGCAACAGGTCACAATTCCTTTACATTTTAGCCATTTAGCAGATGCTCTTATCCAGAGCAACTTACAGGTGCAATTATGGTCAAGTACCTTGCTCAAGGGCACGTGAACAGATTTTTCACCTAGTCGGCTCTGGACTCGAACCAGGTATCTATCGTTTACTGTTGGAACGTACTTAACCTCTAGGTTACCTGCCGCCCACTCCCTTTCAGTAGAAACACAGAGACAGATGTGGAGTTGGATGTCTTATGTGCTTAGCTATCTATAGCTTCTGTTTCATAGACTGTGTGCCTATATGTTCCGTTAGACAGATTGTTAGGTCATACATTATGTACAGTGTTACTGGAACTATTTTGGTCTGTTGCTAAACAGCAAAGGTCCCTGTTTTCTATTGTTGTTTATCTCTTCATTTTCTGGCTATTTTCTTTGCTTGATTGCGAGATGATATTACAGCTTTAGTATGTTAATCATTTTAGCCTGACTGAGGGTGTTGTAGAAGGAGCAACACTGTTTAGACACCACAACAAAATGGGAAATCTATTTAACTTTTCTTTATCCAGATTTGTCTTGTTGATGTATATCTTCTTTATAATAGACTTGTTCAGGATGGTAGGAGTCATTAATGTTACACACACATAGATATCTATCTACACTGAACAAAAATATAAACGGAACATGCAACAATGTCAACGATTTTAGCGTTACAGTTCATATGAGGAAATCATTCAATTAAAATCGATTTATTAGGCCCTAATCTATGGATTTTAAATGACTGAGAATACAGATATGCATCTGTTTGACAAAGATGCCTGAATAAAAATGGGCCTTAATAAAAATGGGCCTTAATAAAAAAAAATGGGCCTTAATAAAAATGGGCCTCAGGATCTCATGGTATTTTTGTTTGTTCAAATTGCCATCGATAAAATGCAAATGTCTTTGTTGTTCGTAGTTTATGCCTACCCATACCATAACCAGGGTCGCCACCATGGGGCACTGTTCACAATGATGACATCAGCAAGCCACTCGCCCACATGACGCCATACACATGGTCTGCAGTTGTGAGGCAGGTTGGATGTACTGCCAAATTCTCTAAAACGACAGTAGAGAAATGAACATTAAATTCTCTGGCAACAGCTCTGGTGCAGATTCCTGCAGTCAGCATACCAATTTGCAGCTCTCTCAAACTTAACCTCTGGCATTGTGTTATGTGACAACTACATGGCCTTTTGTCCCCAGCACAAGGTACACCTGTATAAGGATCATGCTGTTTAATCAGCTTCTTGATATGTCACACCTGTCAGGTGGAGGGATTATCTTGGCAAAGGAGAAATGCTCACTAACAGTGATGTAAACAAATTTTTGCACAACGTTTGAGAGAAATAAGCATTTGTGCATATGGAGCATTTCTGTGATTTTTTTTTTCAGTTCATGGAACACTTTACATGCTGCTTTTATATTTCTGTTCAGTGTAGATGAATCTCCTTTGCAAGATAGACTTGCTACACACAACACATGTGAGAGACTTGTTCAAGATGGTAGCAATCATTGTTACACATACACAGTAGGTAGACTACAGTATTTTACATAAGACATTTTACGTTCAGCCCTTTTACATATTTGACTGGCATATCACTGTTTACAAGGTGGAAGTGGTACTATTAGGCCAATACAAAGTGAAATACATGAATATGCTGAATGTGTAAGAGTTTATATATTTTGTTCACAAAATATGTAAAGTCTAGCTAGATCTGTTTTATTAAACATTATTTCCAAAACTTTCATGATTAATTAAATTATTTAAACTATTTTTCTGTAGCCTGTGTGCATATATGGGTGATTTTGCAAATACTGGCCTTTTTGTGTCTCAGGGTTAGATTAAGATAAAATGTTAATTTAGATTATTTTCTTTTCACATTGAGACTATAACCTAAACTTTTTCTTTCAGCTTTCAATATTCTTTTTTATTTTATAAAGCATTTCATGTCTGGACTTCATTGTTTTACACTGTTTTTGTCCAGTCTCACACCCAGGCTTTTGACATTCTACTATGCATTACACTTACAAAGTCTTGATAATTAGAAAATATTTAATGCACCGGTTTAAAAAAAGAGTTAAATGAATGGAAACTATATACAGTGCCTTCAGAAAGTATTCTGACCCCTTTTTCCACATTTTGTTCCACATTTTGTTACGTTACAGCCTTCTATAATGGATTTTTTTGATTTCTTATCTCAGCAATCTACACACAATACCCCACAATGATAAAGCGAAAAACAGTTTTTAGACATTTTTGCAAATAAATAAAATACAGAAATACCTTATTTATGTAGGTATTCAGACCCTTTGCTATGAGACTTGAAAGTGAGCTCAGGTGCATCCTGTTTCCATTGATTATCCTTGAGACGGTCCTACAACTTGATTGGAGTCCACCTGTGGTCAATTCAATTGATTGGACATGATTTGGAAAGGTACACACGTGTGTCTATATCCCACAGTTGACAGTGCAAGTCAGAGCAAAAACCAAGCCGTGAGGTTGAAGGAATTGTCTGTCGAGTGCTGAGACAGATTTGTGTTGAGGCACAGATCTGGGGAAGGGTACCAAAACAATTCTGCATCATTGACGGTCCCCAAGAATACAGTAGCCTCCATCATTCTTAAAAGGAAAAGGTTTGGAACCACCAAGACTCTTTCTAGTGCTGGCTGCCCGGGGAAAAGGGCCTTGGTCAAGGAGGTTGCCAAGAACCCGATTGGTCACTGTGACAGAGCTCTAAAGTTCCTCTGTGGAGATGGTAGAACCTTCCAGAAGGACAACCATCTCTGCAGCCACTCTTCAGTAAAAGGCACATGACAACCCGCTTGGAGTTTGCCAAAAGGCACCTAAAGACTCCCAGACCATGAGAAACAAGATTCTCTGGTCTGATGAAACCAAGATTTAACTCTTTGGCCTGAGGGCCAAGTGTCACATCTGGAGGAAACCTGGCACCATCCCTACGGCGAAGCATGGTGGTGACGGCATCATGCTGCGGGGATTTGGGAATTTCAGCAACACCCGTTGCTAAAAGGTATATAAAATTGAACACAGCCATGCAATCTCCATAGACAAACATTGGCAGTGGAATGGCCCGTACTGAGGAGCTCAGTGACCTTCAACTTAGCACTGTCATAGGGTGCCACATTTTCCAACAAGTCAGTTTGTCAAATTTCTACCCTGCTAGAGCTGCCCCGGTCAACTGTACGTGCTGTTATTATTAAGTGGAAATGTTTAGGAGCAACAATGGCTCAGCCACGAAGAGGCACACACGCTCACAGAATGGGATCTCCAAGTGCTGAAGCATGTAGCAAGCATAAGGTCACCATTTGAAATGCCAAGTGTTGGCTGGAGTGGTGTAAAGCTCACTGCCATTGGACTCTGGAGCAGTGGAAATGCGTTATCTGGAGAGATAAATCATGCTTCACTATTTGACAGTCCGATGAAAGAAATCTGCCCCAATGTAGAGTGCCAACTGTGAAGTTTGGTGGAGGAGGAATAATGGTCTGGGGCTGTTTTTGGACTAGGCCCCTTAGTATCAGTGAAGAGAGAACTTAACACCAAAGCGTACAATGACATTCAAGACAATTCTGTGCTTCCAACTTTGTGGCAACATTTTTGGTGAAGGCCCTTTCCTGTAGCAGCATGACAATGACCCCTTTCACAAAGCAAGGTCCACACAGAAATGGTTTGTTGAGATCGGTGTGTAAGAACTTAAATGGTCTGCACACTATCATGACCTCAACCCCATTGAACACCTTTGGGATGATTTGGAATGAATGGTCTGTTCTATATCTTCAATAAAATTAAACAACACTGTGACATTCAAATGTTTAATGGTATTTTAAATCAGTTTTATATGAAATGTAATTTCCACCACACTGTCATTTAAAAATATATATATTTAGCCTTTATTTATTACCACAACGCTAAGTCATTACCATCACGGTACATATTTTTGAGGCTTTCCCATATGTGAAATTTATATGATTATTTGAGGAATTATCTTAAGAACAATGTGAAGATTTTGATGTGGTAGATACATGTTTCTGAGTATCATCAAGACATACATGGACATTGACATAAATGATGCATACATATAATTAAGAACGTCCAAATAGTAAAAAATTAAATAAATGTAATTCATGTGAAAGATTATATATACAGTTGAAGTCTGAAGTTTACATACACTAAGGTTGGAGTCATTAAAACATGTTTTTCAACCACTCCACAAATTTCTTAAACTATAGTTTTGGCAAGTCGGTTAGGACATCTACTTTGTGCATGACACAAGTCATTTTTCCAACAATTGTTTACAGACAGATTATTTCACTTATAATTCACTGTTTCACCATTCCAGTGGGTCAGAGGTTTACGTACACTAGTTGACTGTGCCTTTAAACAGCTTGGAAAATTCCAGAAAATTACGTCATAGATTTAGAAGCTTCTGATAGGCTAATTGACATAATTTGAGTCAATTGGAGGTGTACCTGTGGATGTATGTCAAGGCCTACCTTCAAACTCAGTGCCTCTTTACTTGACATCATGGGAAATTTTTAAAAAGTCAGCCAAGACCTCAGAAAAAAATTGAGACCTCCACAAGTCTGGTTCATCCTTGGGAGCAATTTCCAAACGCCTGAAGGTACCACATTTATTTGTACAAACAATAGTACGCAAGTACCACTCAGGATGGAGACACGTTTTGTCTCCTAGAGATGAACGTTCTTTGGTGCGAAAAGTGCAAATAAATCCCAGAACAACAGCAAAAGACCCTGTGAAGATGCTGGAGGAAACAGGTACAAAAGTATCTATATTCACAGTAAAATGAGTCCTATATTGACATAACCTAGAAGGCCGCTCAGCAAGGCAGAAGTCACTGCTCCTAAACCGCCATAAAAAAGCCAGACTACGGTTTGCAACTGCACATGGGGACAAAGATTGTACTTTTTGGAGAAATGTCCTCTGGTCTGATGAAACAAAAATAGAACTCTTTGGCCATAATGGCCATCATTATGTTTGGAGGATAAAGGGGGAGGCTTGCAAGCCGAAGAACCCCATCCCAACCGTGAAGCACAGGGCCGTGAGTGACCCACTGGGAATGTGATGAAAGAAATAAAAGCTGAGATAAATCATTCTCTCTACTATTCTGACATGTCACATGCTTAAAATAAAGTGGTGATTCTAACCGACCTAAGACAGGGAATTTTTACTATGATTAAATGTCAGGAATTGTGAAAAACTGAGTTTAAATGTATTTGGCTAAGGTGTATGTGAACTTCCGACTTCAACTGTATTATGGCACAATTTTGGTAATTTCCTTTACAACTAAAATAGCACATTTTATGACGTAACTCAGGTATTTGGGGAAACCGATACAAATCTTTATATTCTTAAATAGTATGGTCTCAGCCACTATTAGATCTTGTTTGCGGACATAGTAAAGGAAACAATTCAGATAGATTAAAAGCCGTTTCAATAAGTTTTATTTTCAAAAACATTTAACATCCAAAAGTGTCCATATTTGCAAAATCAACCATATTGCGTTACAACAAGCTCTTTTTTATTTTATTTAAAACAAATTTTTACAGATGCGTTGCAACATCATGCAAGAGATTGCACACATGAAAATATGATTTTTAGTGTCCTTCTGTTGATACTTCATGAATGAACCCACGTGACCAAACATGACGTCTGGCTCCGCGATACAAGGGAATGTAGAGAAAGGAATCAACAAGGAGAGACGAGCGGGATTTAAAACGCATGCTTGTCTGGCAGTCACAATTGTAGTAGCTACGTTCAATTTGACCTTTTTATTGCACAATAGAGGACGTTAAGAACTATAGAAAAACATCAAGTTTGGTGAGTTGAAAAGCGAAACGTGTTGTTATGCTGAGTGTGCGTGCATGCCATTACCTCCGATATGCTGAGCTTTGCTTGCTCAATGCGTGTCTTCTATGCTGTAGCCAGCCAGCCAAGCCTGTAAAGTAATTCTCAGGTTTCCAGCAGCTGGCTGAGCTCAGCGCACTATCAAGTAATTTATTATAGTATACGTCTCAACTCTTGTTAGCCTCTGTGTGTGAATAACGACATGGTTTGTAATTAGATGAACATATTACATTATACATTTTTTTAAATTAAAAAAAGCGTATCTTGTAATTCCTAACTAGCTGAGTATGGGGATTCCCTTGCTTGTTCAGCAGGCGGGAGTCTGTAGGCTACGACACAGATACTGGTATTTAGTCACGCGCAAGCAGTGGTGTAGTGTAGTAGTGACAGCTTGAGGGTTGTCGAGAAAAAAAGTGTAACCAGATATAGGTGGCCTCTGCTAAATGGATATCCTGCAATCCAACTGATTATTTAGCGTCTTGTAGTTTGCCTAGTCATGCACATACTGTAACTAAGTCTGGAGCTGTTCAAACCTGCTGCTTCATATCTGTGCGAGCGTGCCTTGCAGAGCTGAGGGAAGCGCGAGCCGAAGCAACGGTTGTCGGAGCGCGATCAGGTTGGTGGCTTCATTTGTGACATAAATCAGCACGATAAAACAAGGGCTCGACAGTATTTTGTGATACAATGTATATATGTGCACAGCTTGGTGATTTGATAGATGCAAGTTTGCATTGCTCAACATTCGATTGCTTGGCATTTCCAATCGTGTTCGATGGCGGTAGAGGTTAGCAAACTGGTTCACCTGCCGAAGTCATTTAGCCAGTGGTTACGTTGTCACCACCCGCGATGTCTTATCAAGCCTCCGCTGTCAATGTTCAGTGTTTACACACCAGGATAGCTAACCTTACACATTGTACGTTTCGTTTGATGTTCGTAGATAAATGTCATCTAGGAATTTTTATCACGTTGCTGAATCATCACAATTATGTATCTGGACGTCTGAGAAGGAAACCACCCGAAACATGGCCCCACCAGCGGACAAAGGTCTGGGCGGATAAGGATGGATGATATTTATCAGCGAGCCGTCTGTCGTTATCCTAGAGATTATGTGTAGTGAAATGGTCAAGTGTTGATTTGCAGTCCTCTTGTTGCTCGTGGAATGATGGGGATGAGCATAAATCATTCAATTCGCCTTGTTCTCTGTCTGCAATGCATTCTGATGAGGAGAAATGGATCAGCTTTCTGTATTGCAAGGTTCTCTTTAGGATCCATCAGCAAGCAGTCAAGTGTGCTATCATACAATTCTAAAATCTAGTATTTTAAGAATACTATTTAAAAAAGTAATTTAATATGATTTCTTTGCTATATCCTGTATCTATTATATTGACCAAAATGTATTTCATACATAAAGAAACCACACTGTTTTCAACCCGTTTTGCTATTCGCCATGTCAAGTAATGTTAAACTGGGTCACATTTCGATTAAACCCGCCGTTCTCTAGTAAATGCCTTTTGTTTCAGTAAATATAATCCAGCACTGTCAATCACTGCTGTATTGGTTTTTATGTTGCTTGAATAATGTTGGCCAATATGCTTTGGACATGGGATGTACATGGGATGATTTGGTGGCATATAGGCTAATCTAACACTGATGTCCTTATTTTAGGTAATGGTGGTTCATTTGTGTTACATGTAGCTATTTTTTGATTGGTTGCCAGCAACTCTTAATGGTGCACTTTCAATAGCTTTTACTATAAGTGCCATGGTACTATTTTAGTGGTGGGCAGTGACAATATGCTTTTGCCTTTTTTGTTGCTCAGAGGCTGAGTTACCTACTTACTTCTCAGTAGGGCTGGGCGGTTTGGCCTAAAAATCATCTCTTTTTTAATTATTTTTTCAAACTTGTGGACAAATCACATCCATATCGATAAAATTCTTTAAGCTTTGTTTTACAATGTAAAGGCCAAATACACCGCATTTTAAAGCAGTCAGAAATAATCAAATAAACGTAGGGCTTGTGAAATTATACCTAGGCAAAATATAAGCCTTCCACCACCATAAGACTCACTAATAATTGTATTATTTTATCAAAATATCAAAATATTATTTTATCAAAATTTAACTTGCTTTTTTGCAATAATCACTTGTCTGGATTTCAAGTCCGTCTATGAAAATGCCGTTTTTTTGTTACATCTTTTTACCAGAACTATGCATAATGCATATTCACTAATAATGACTAACTAGCAGCAGCCATTATAGAACATTAACACTGGTCTCATAAACAAGCCCAAGTGCTAGTGGAGTAGCCAGCTAATCTTTATATTTCAAGTTTAGCCAACTTGGATCTATTTGCTAGCTAACAAGGCAAAACAGTTATGAGCACACCCTTCTGTCCGTCTCCAACTGTTTGAACAGCATGTTAGCCTGGCCACTTTGTTTAGATGTTGAATCATGTGACCTACCTTGTTTCTCAAAATGAGAACGAGTTGCCAATTCCGTATATAATTGTGTTTTTAAGCTTATTGCACATTTTATAAAACAAGACAAGACAGCGAGTATAATGGTCTGGCTAAGATGCTGCTAGTGGTACGTGGTATTATAAACAGACTAGAAAGCAAGTATAACAGTCTGGCTAAGATGCTGCTAGTGGTAAGTGGTATTATAAACAGACTAGACAGTGAGTATAACGGTCTGGCTAAGATGCTGCTAGTGGTACGTGGTATTATAAACAGACTAGACAGTGAGTATAACGGTCTGGCTAAGATGCTGCTAGTGGTACGTGGTATTATAAACAGACTAGACAGCTAGTATAACGGTCTGGCTAAGATGCTGCTAGTGGTACGTGGTATTATAAACAGACTAGACAGCTAGTATAACGGTCTGGCTAAGATGCTGCTAGTGGTACGTGGTATTATAAACAGACTAGACAGTGAGTATAACGGTCTGGCTAAGATGCTGCTAGGGGTACGTGGTATTATAAACAGACTAGACAGTGAGTATAACGGTCTGGCTAAGATGCTGCTAGTGGTACGTGGTATTATAAACAGACTAGACAGCTAGTATAACGGTCTGGCTAAGATGCTGCTAGTGGTATGTGGTATTATAAACAGACTAGACAGTGAGTATAACGGTCTGGCTAAGATGCTGCTAGTGGTACGTGGTATTATAAACAGACTAGACAGTGAGTATAACGGTCTGGCTAAGATGCTGCTAGTGGTACGTGGTATTATAAACAGACTAGACAGTGAGTATAACGGTCTGGCTAAGATGCTGCTAGGGGTACGTGGTATTATAAACAGACTAGACAGTGAGTATAACGGTCTGGCTAAGATGCTGCTAGTGGTACGTGGTATTATAAACAGACTAGACAGTGAGTATAACGGTCTGGCTAAGATGCTGCTAGTGGTACGTGGTATTATAAACAGATTAGACAGTGAGTATAACGGTCTGGCTAAGATGCTGCTAGCGGTATGTGGTATTATAAACAGACTAGACAGTGAGTATAACGGTCTGGCTAAGATGCTGCTAGTGGTACGTGGTATTATAAACAGACTAGAAAGCAAGTATAACAGTCTGGCTAAGATGCTGCTAGTGGTAAGTGGTATTATAAACAGACTAGACAGCTAGTATAACGGTCTGGCTAAGATGCTGCTAGTGGTACGTGGTATTATAAACAGACTAGACAGCTAGTATAACGGTCTGGCTAAGATGCTGCTAGTGGTACGTGGTATTATAAACAGACTAGACAGCTAGTATAACGGTCTGGCTAAGATGCTGCTAGTGGTACGTGGTATTATAAACAGACTAGACAGTGAGTATAACGGTCTGGCTAAGATGCTGCTAGCGGTACGTGGTATTATAAACAGACTAGACAGCTAGTATAACGGTCTGGCTAAGATGCTGCTAGTGGTACGTGGTATTATAAACAGACTAGACAGTGAGTATAACGGTCTGGCTAAGATGCTGCTAGTGGTACGTGGTATTATAAACAGACTAGACAGTGAGTATAACGGTCTGGCTAAGATGCTGCTAGTGGTACGTGGTATTATAAACAGACTAGACAGTGAGTATAACGGTCTGTCTAAGATGCTGCTAGTGGTACGTGGTATTATAAACAGACTAGACAGTGAGTATAACGGTCTGGCTAAGATGCTGCTAGCGGTTCCACGTGACAAACTGACCATTAGTTTTCCAGAATCAAAGTTCATTCATTCCCGTTTTACTGGTGTCTGCCTTGTGTGCAATTTGAGAAGTTGAGATGTAAGAAGGGCATCATTAGAAAGGTCAACTTCTCCTCTATTACAGTAAAATAATGTCTCAATTTGTTTCGGTATCCCTATGACACATTTTGTTGGACCAAATGGCAAGTAGAAACCTCTTGTCAGAGAGGAATAAGTGATCTCTCATCTTTGTTGGTGTGAGTGTAGGGGGAGCGGTTTTGTGTGTGTGTATAAACAGAGAGGAAGAGGTGATGCAAGAAGTTTCACTCTCTAAAATCTGTCAAATAAGGCCAATACGTTTCTATGGGCTTATTTTGGACCTGAGCTTGTCACCTGCTTTCGTGTCTTTGGGACAACGACTCCCATTGTTATGGACGGAGACATGAGCATCTCATAATTATATACAGATCTCTGGTGTAAATGGTTAGGTGCACAGCACAGAAGACGCGAAGGAGACGAGACCAAAAAGACAACATGCTGACATAAAAACTCATACATTTCATTTTTTTAAATGATTAGTGCAATGCAGGCATTTGTAATATCTCACAAAAACATTCATTTGATATATCGTCCAGCTCTACTTCCCAGTCACCTTGGAAACTGTTGAGTAGCCTAAATGGGCGAGGAGGGGTACACAGATAGGATCTGCGTAGAGTCTCTGAAGTTTCTCTCTTGCTCCGATTTCCAAGTTATTTCATCATCCTCGTTGGTGCAGGCAAGCAAAGCGTGTTTGGGTCGACATACTGCGCAGATAGCTTCAGCCCCATGTCAGAGACCCAGATTTGCAATAAAGCTCAATTCCTGTCTCCCATCCCGCCACAGCAGGTAACGAGAACAGATGAGGGGGCCTTGTATAGCGCCACAGCAGGTGGCAGGCAGGATGAGATTGGGGTGGTGTGTTGAGATCAGCTCAGAGATTTATGGCCCTTCTAGAGGTGGCCAAGATAAAACAAGGCTGGACACTGTGAGAGGTGAACGTGGCTGGATGGTGCACACAGCTACTGGACTGTAAAGCCCATTTCACTCTACAGAGCCGAGTGGAGCTGGCCTGGTTATGGCTACATCCATCGTAGTTGCTGGCACTGTGCTGGCAAGGACCACCTTTGATACTCCATCCGAGTTGGTACGGTTTGGCTCGGCACCATCGTCTGAGGGCTATTACTGACAGCAACACCGATTGGCAATGTTTGGGACAGGCCGACCAGCCCACGTGATGAACCACTGGGCAAGAATCCACTGCTGCACATCGTCACAGACAATGAACCAATACAATCGGCAAATGCCTATGTATTGTATGGCTGACGCAACACAGTAGTTAGTTAGTTATACCTAATCAGGAGAAATTAATTTCCCTTCGGAAATACACAGCATGTGTTTTGGGGTTTCTTGTCTGCAGAAGTGCTGCTTTCACTACATGGGGAAATGGAAGTGCTGCTGTATCTATATGGGGAAACGGAAGTGCTGCTGTATCTACATGGGGAAACGGATGTGCTGCTGTATCTACATGGGGAAACGGAAGTGCTGCTGTAGCTACATGGGGAAACGGATGTGCTGCTGTAGCTACATGGGGAAACGGAAGTGCTGCTGTAGCTACATGGGGAAACGGAAGTGCTGCTGTAGCTACATGGGGAAACGGAAGTGCTGCTGTAGCTACATGGGGAAACAGAAGTGCTGCTGTAGCTACATGGGGAAACAGAAATCGGAAGTGCTGCTGTAGCTACATGGGGAAACGGAAGTGCTGCTGTAGTTACATGGGGAAACAGAAGTGCTGCTGTAGCTACATGGGGAAACAGAAGTGCTGCTGTAGCTACATGGGGAAACAGAAATCGGAAGTGCTGCTGTAGCTACATGGGGAAACAGAAATCGGAAGTGCTGCTGTAGCTACATGGGGAAACAGAAGTGCTGCTGTAGCTACATGGGGAAACAGAAGTGCTGTTGTAGCTACATGGGGAAACGGAAGTGCTGCTGTAGCTACATGGGGAAACAGAAGTGCTGCTGTAGCTACATGGGGAAACAGAAATCAGAAGTGCTACTGTAGCTACATGGGGAGAGAATATAGGGTTTTCTGTTTAATGGAAGGAGGAGGGGCTGTTGGTGATGAAACTCTTTGCAAGGCATCGGAAGGGGATTATGATGATTGCTGAGTGTTGCGATATAGGCTACCTCTCTGGACTTGTGAAAAAGTAGCACTTTGTTCTTTCATCCTCCAGGCACAGCAGGCAAAGTGTTGTCATTTTTACTTTCATGTGCTTTACTTGGTTGACCTGTTTTAAGTAGGCAACATCTGTGACATCAAATGACGCTTTGCCAATGTTACTTTCCCAATATTTTACTTGTCAATGTTACTTGTACCATATGAAAAACCTGTGCTTCATTTACATGAACATCAACCACTCTGAACCAGAGTTTGTACACTTATTATGAATGCTGACGTTTAGCCTTGTGTGTGTACAGTGGTGTAAAAATAATTTAAAGTACTACTTTAGTAGTTTTTTGGGTTGTCTGTACTTTACTATTTATATTTTTGATATACTTTTACATCACTTCATTCCTAAAGAAAATAATGTACTTTTTACTCCATACATTTTCCCTGACACCAAAAAGTACTCGTTACATTTAGAATGCTCAGACAGGACAGAATTATTGTTCAAAATAATGCATTGTCATTCCCACTGCCTATAATCTGTCGGACTTAATAAACACAAAAACCGTGTTTCTAAATGATGCTGGATTGTGCCCCAGTCTGTCTGCAAATAAAATATATATGTAAGAATTATGCTGTCTTGTTTGCAAAATAAAAGGAATTTGATGTAATGCATTTAAAAAAAAAACTTTTACTCAAGTATGACAATTGTGTACTTTTCCCACCACTGTACTTAAGTACATTTAAAACCAGATACTTTTTTACTGAAGTAGTATTTTTCTGGGTTACTTTTACTTGAGTCATTTTCTATGAAGGTATCTTTGCTTTTACTCAAGTATAACAATTGAGTACTTTTTCCAGCTGTGTATGCGTGTAGTACATAGTAACCTATCTACATGATGAGGCAATTGTTTTCAATTCAGTCAGTTGTCTGATGGTCCACTAAATCACTGAAAACCCTACAAATAGCAGAGTTGATTTTTGTAGCATAACATTACAGTGGTAGCCGAACGACATTGTCTTCTTGTTTAACGAGTCTACCAAAGCAGCAGTGGATTGGACAGACAGCGTAGGCCTAGCTTTCTGTTTGCTTACTGTGACGACACTGATGAGCTGGTAACCATACAGAGACAATGAACCTCAAATGACTCACCTGTTCCTGTTCCAGAGAAGCCTACTCTCATGTAGAGAAACTGGACACATTTCCGTTGTTCAATATGGACAATACAGTTGTATTCTATTGTAGTCCTAAGGTCAGTAATACATATAGGATCCAGTAATGGTAGTTCATGGATTGAAACATTTCACCAGTGAGTGTGTGTGTGGGCTGCCTGCAATTCTCCCTGCCTCCCTCTGCCAGCGTTAGGCTATGGCTGCTGATGTATCAAGAGCGATTCCCTTTTAATCAAGTCCTCCGGGCAGATCGAGCGTTGAAGGCCAATGAAGTCCTCGCTCTCCTCCGAGTCCCACTGCAGCTCTCGACACAATATCGATTCAATAGACCACAACGGCACTGTATTCAACTTGGAAACAAGCCTAGCCAAGTTTGGCTTATTTTAGAAAACACCAAATCACAGGTACTAAGAGTATGCTGAAATTGCTTTCCAGTTTTCTTTCAACATATATGCTGAACAACTGACAGAACTTCCACACACAAAAATGTTGTCTAGGCCTGATGTGGTGTAGCTTGGGTGTAGGCCTAAAGTACAACACTGAATGATGGACAGCAGATTGCAACCAAGTGCCTCTGACAAGAATATCGGCTGACTTTTTGTTACTTTTCCAACTGCTCTACATGTTGATTCTGCTAAAACAGCAGATCCTATGTTTTAAACAAGCTTTACAACTTAATAACATTTGGAGTATTTCTTCATCTATGGCAACAACCAGCACACAGGAAGTCTTTTTACTCTAGATAAGGTTTGTTCTGTACCTCAAGACTCAGTCGTTCCTCTTTCAGGTGGAGAAACGTTTCTTATTCCTCAATTTGAAGTGTGATGATGTGTTCTCAGATTCTAGTAATCATGGGGTTCATCCCTAATAGAACCCTATTCCCTGCATAGGGTTCTGGTCAAAAATAGTGCACTATATAGCGAATAGAGTGCCATTTGGGACACATTAGTCTACACCACAGGCCCCAACTCTAACAGACTTCTGAGAGCTATCCAAATAAATCTTATATTAAACAGTTTTCTTGGGAATCAGATTAGATATATATATGTATATATATATATATATATATATATATATATATATATATATATATATATATATATATATATATATGCCATTTAGCAGACGCTTTTATCCAAAGCGACTTACATTCATGTGTGCATACATTCTACGTATGGGTGGTCCCGGGGATCGAACCCACTACCCTGGCGTTACAAGCGCCATGCTCTACCAACTGAGCTATGATTCTGAAATGTCTATCCTCGCCCACTCACGTGAGCCTCATGCCTGATGGACTCCAGAGATGTATTCATAAAGTCTCTCAGACTGATAAGCTGACTGCTCGCGCGCGTCAACGAGTGTCTGCGTTGCCAAGGGATAAAATAGAAGTGATTCCTATCTTTGATGCAGATCACGCTGCAAGTCCTGCCTCTCCCATCTCCTCATTGGTTTATAGAAGCAGGTGCCCACGTGCCATCTCCTCATTGGTTTATAGAAGCAGGTGCCCACGTGCCATCTCCTCATTGATTGAAAGACGAACCGTTGCCGGTTGTTCTGGTGATACTATGAAAGTTTAGATGCCAATCACCATATAAGTTAAACGATGAAAAAGCCTGGAAGGAGGAGAGATGACTAGAAACGATTCTGTTGACCATTTTTATGTGTGGATTAATTGTCGGAGTAGAGGACCTTGTGCATTTCAGGTAAAATAACTACCTAATGTTTATATCCCAGGACAAATTAGCTAGCAACAGGAAGCTAAGCTAAATAGGACAAATTAGCAAGTGCAAGCTAAATTGCCATAAATGTTTAATGCTTTTCAACCTGTCCCCAAATTAATGTAATTGGTTCAGAGTTTCTTTTGATATTTTAACCTGCGTGTCGTTATCGTGTTTGGTGTAGGGGGACAAAATAAATGTATGCACGATGGCACACGCACACAGCCGGTTTGGGTTCCATGTAAGAGTGCTGTTCTCGGATCAGTTTTGCCTCGTACATCATGATGAATAAGATTAGCCTACATTGGTCAAGGACTGGGATGGGCCTGATCCTAGATCAGCAGAACTTACTCTGAGACGCTTTATAAACCACTACGAGCTCAGGTTCTAGAACTCATTTAGATCTTCAGAGGCAGTAGGAAGAATGTCCCCTTGAATTCTTTGCAATCAACCACTCCTCTATCCCATGGGAAAGCAGGGCAGCATAGGTGACATATCATCATTATACAAGGGCCCACTACTACAGGGACAGTCCTTGTAAAAGGTGCCATCCTCATTTCAGCAAACAATTTCTGGTTATGTTAGGAAATGTGTCTTCATCACTCCAACCTCTTAATGGGAAAAGGTGTTGGCTTAATGTTTTCCCACCATTGATAGCGCCTCACACATTTTCCCTTTGAAAGCCGCTGAACGATTTACCCTCTCTCTTTTGTCACTCTTATTTCACGCTCTGAATAACAGCTCTCTCTCTCTCCCTCCCCCTCTTTCTCTTTATTTCCTATATGCATAAATTGAGCCAGACTCCTGGTAACTCTTCCTGAGCTACCAGCAGAGTCAGATTTTTCATTTGCAGTTAAATGGCGCTCGACACATGCAGCTTGGTTGATAATTGACTTCACTCAGCTGAAGGGAGGGATGATTAGGTCAGAATATCTTCTAATTTTCTTCAATGGAGGGAGGTGAACTGGTGGCACTCCTGTCAGGCATGTAGTGTTGACTATACTTAAAGGAGAAGTCAGTGACTCTCTAAACAGTAGTACCGGACAGCAACTAAGAGTGTGAAGCGAGAGGCTAAAATCCTCTGCTGCTGTTGTCTGGCAGCTATCACCTTGTTGCAGCATAGTGTCAACTACCCGTTACATTGTGTGAGTCCATCTTCTTGCATCGCGCTGCAATAGTCTCTGTTCTTCCTGCTGATTGTGGTAACCTGCAGATGCACTGTGTGAGTGCTTTAGAGGACGTACGGGAGGAACAAAACCAGTAATGTGGTGGCGCAGACCGCATGGTCTAGGCCTAGTGTACACATGCTGGAGAAGCATGGGTTTTAAACGGGTGAGATCATTTCATCTTGTCTTAATGCATGATTTTGTCCAGGTGAGATTTATTTTAAGTTTGATGCGGTGAAGCGTGATTTTTAAGCTGCCAGGTGCAATATAATTTTATCTTCAGTATGGACCATGAATTTAAGCAGGTGAGATAATTATATCTTAAAGGTAGACTCACTGAAATGACGTTTCCACAAGCAGCACCATAGATATTGTGACATGCAAGACTTTGCTCTCACACAGTGTGGAAGCATCTGGACCAAAAGAGGTCAAATTTAGCGTTGCGCTTCAACGTTCTTACTTGTTTTTGAAATTGACCCACTGTTTACTTTGTGCATCTACGTCATATGAATCTACCTTTTAAACTATCTACAAGCATGAATTTAAGCAGGGGATCTTATTACCTAGTTGTGGAGACTCATTATTTAACCTATCATTTGAGATAGCTGTTCATTTCTCAGACCTTTACTGCCTCTGTAGTTGTGTCGTTCGCTGGCTGTTGGTCTGTTGTGGCGCTGGCTGTTGGTCTGTTGTGGCGCTGGCTGTTGGGTCTTTCATCAGCATGCACCTCCACTGCCTAGTTTATCCACTTCATTAGGGAGCTGCCGATGCCTAGCGCCGACACGCTTCCTTTCAGGAATCAGCAGTGACAGGCTAAATCATTGGGTGGGTGGGTGTGCATGTAATGTTTGTGTGCAGGCATTGTGTGTTTTTTAGTGAGTCATCTGTTTGTTTTAATACAATTTGTCTGTGTGTATGTTTCTGTAGTGAATATTTTTGTGTGTGTGTTGGTGAGTCCGTCGGCTGAGTCTCTATAGGCCTATTACGAATAACGTCTTCTCTCAGCATCTGAACAAAGCACGCGCCCCCATTACGATAGTCCCCCTCAGTGTCGCTTAGTATTCAGAGAGGGAGGTGCTGCTGTAATCTGGATTCCAAAGCGGGTTGCCGCAGGTTTTTGTTTGCTCTTACAGCCCTGATAATCTTGTTATACTGCTGTCAAGTGGAAGACGTGGCTTTCCCCCAACCTCTCAAACGTATCCTCACCTCCCTCCCTAACCCTCAACCCCACCTCCCTAACCCCCCATCCCAAGCACCACCATTTTGAGCCAGCAGTCCAGATGATGGAGGTATCCTTGAAGAATGACCCTCCTGCATGTCTCTTGGTGTGTCTCTGCTCAATGGACACACAACTAGGGCTGATCACATTTAGTCTAATGTTTGGTCTATATGCTGTTGGTCGAGCAGAAGTCTTTAGTCGAGCAGACGAAAAAATAATAATTTCATGGTGTACAAGACACCTGTCTGATTCACGCCTGTCAGAGTGGACTACTCCATTGTGGAGGAAGTGGAGATGGCACAGTCCATCACTAAGACATTTGCTACTGAAATTGTAAATGGTTAGATAAGAACAATGGTGCAAGACAAAAATGTAAAACAAAAACATAACGACTGCGTTTTCTCCCTCGTTGGATAGTGGTCACTGTCAGCGGTTCTGAAACTTCAGTGCGCTGTTGAATTGGCGCCTTTTCCTAGACCATGTTGCTATGTGTATGATAGCAAAAGTTGTTTTCAGGTCTTTCCAGAGATGTTCGATCGGGTTCAAGTCCAGGCTCTGGCTGGGCCACTCAAGAACATTCAGTGACTTGTCCCGAAGCCACTCCTGCATTGGATGGTGGACCTTTGCCCCAGTCTGAGGTCCTGAGCTGAGGTCCAGCTTTTCATCAAGGATTTCTCTGTACTTTGCTCTGTTCATCTATCCCTTGATCCTGACTAGTTTCAAGTCTCTGCCACTGAAAAACATTCCCACAGTATGATGCTGCCACCACCATGCTTCACCGTAGGGAGGGTATTGGATGCACTAGCCTCTGGAGAGCCTTGCGGTTGAGGGCGGTGCAGTTGCCGTACCAGGCAGTGGTACAGCCCAACAGGATGCTCTCGATTGCATCTGTAAAAGTTTGTGTTTTTAAGTGACAAGCCAAATTTCTTCAGCCTCCTGATGTTGAAGAGGTGCTGTTGCGCCAGTATTTTCATTTTTGGAAAAATAACATTCCCGTAGTAAACAGGATATTTTGTCAGGATAAGATGCTAGAATATGCATATAATTGACAGTTTAGGATTGAAAACACTCTAAAGTTTCCAAAACTGTAAAAATATTGTCTGTGAGTATAACAGAACTGATGTTGCAGGCGAAAGCCTGAGAAAAATCCAAACAGGAAGGGACTCTTATTTAGAAGGCTCTGCGTTCCTATGCGTCCCTATTGAGCAGTGAATGGGCTATCAACCAGATTCTTTTTCTATGGCTTCCCTAATGTGTCTAGTGTCACAATACAGAGTTTCATGCTTTTATTTAGAAAAATGAGCCTGAACGTCAACATTGCGTCAGTGGTCAGCTGAAGTCTCTCAGAGTGTTTGGTGCGTAAAGGACAAAAAAGTCTTTGCATTAGTCTTTTCCGTCATAAAGGCTTTACAAAAAACCTCAACGTTACAACAGACTCTCTGGCACGCTTATTTATTTAGTTTTACATTGTTCCAAATGGTCAGACAAATGATATTGTAATCTAACTGCACCTGTTTGGCGCTGGCTTCTCACCTTATTGTTCTTCGGTGTTTTCCACAACTCATTACATTTATCCCACAAATCTGATTTCCCCTTTTATCTCCTAAGCAACCGGTAAACATTCCCGTTTCCAGTTTTTGTCACGTCCTCTGCATCCATTTTGCTGTCACGTGTTCGGAGTTTGTTTATAAACAATTTATTGATGTGATTATGATATGCTATAGGTCAGGCCCTATTGGTCACGTGCATGCGATGCATACGTGTGTCATGTAAAAAGAGCAAGGGTTGAGGGAATAGGGAATGTTTTTCCTTAAACAAATGAGGGATTTCGGTAACAGAACTTTTCAGTCAGATGGCTGTAATTATGTTTCAGCTTCAGCAACATGAACATCGTGATAAACACTGAAGTTCTGTAGTGGTGCTGCAGCGTGGAGACGATGGATGCTAGTCACACGCTGTCCTTTTTTCTTTGTTTTAACACAGCGCAGCAAGTCTGAGCACAATCAAATCAATTGCAGTCGGACTCCCTCTAGTCATTTGTGTCTTAATGATTTTAATCAAACAGTGCGCTTAAAGCGTCAGACAAGCTCTGTGCATATTCTGTTGTTGATCTGACTAAAACACAGAATGTGCCTATATTTGGAACAAAACACGTTTGACAATTTCTACCAATCGATTTGTTTAATAGAACAGACAACTCTCGGTCGACCAATTTTATATATATATATATATATATATATATATTTTCCATGGACAGTTATACACACAACATACTGTATGTACAGCTGACTCACTATAACACACGTGCGCTCACATGTGTTGAGCGACGCGTGCGTACACACACACACACACACACACACACACACACACACACACACACACACACACACACACACACACACACACACACACACACACACACACACACACACACACACACACACACACACACACACACACACACACAGGGAATGACAGTGATACATTTTCATCAAGGGCGCCATGGTGTAGGCTAGATACTGTGTAGGGTAACCAATAGCTCCTTGAACAAAGCCCCTCTCCCAGCTGATGGCGCTCCGCCTCGGCACACCCCTGGAGGGTCCCTGGAACCAGGCCCCACCTACAAAGGGATGACATCGTTAAAGGCATGGGGCTAAATGCCAGATGGACAGGGGACCAATCATGTCTCATCAACATTTATTTATGGCTGTGTCCCGATTCTCCACCCTTCTCCCAAAGTGTACACTTGTTTTAGCCTAACAATGGTGGAAACTCACTCCTGCCAACGCTTACACCAATCATATGCTTTTAAATACATGACGGGGGGTGTGCAAGTGCACACATCTAGAAAAAGGACAGAGAATTGGGACTCTTTCTCATCAGGTTTATCAACATGGCCGACCCCCTCACACCACTCGCTGTCCTCTGTAGGTTTATCAACATGGCCGACCCCCTCACACCACTCGCTGTCCTCTGTAGGTTTATCAACATGGCCGACCCCCCTCACACCACTCGCTGTCCTCTGTAGGTTTATCAACATGGCCGACCCCCTTACACCACTCGCTGTCCTCTGTAGGTTTATCAATATGGCCGACCCCCTTACACCACTCGCTGTCCTCTGTAGGTTTATCAACATGGCCCTAATACATTATCAACATGGCCCAAATCTAATACATTTTAGAAAATATTTGTATATTACTTTTTATATAAAATATATATAATATACCCATTAGCAGTAGTGTAAATTAGACATCGACCGATTGATTTTTCAACACCGATACCGATTATTGGAGGACCAAAAAAGCTGATTTATTTGTAAAAATGACAATTACAACAATACTGAATGAACACTTATTTTAACTTATATAATACATCAATAAAATCAATTTAGCCTCAAATAAATAATGAAACGTGTTCAATTTGGTTTAAATAATGCAAAAACAAAGTGTTGGAGAAGAAAGTAAAAGTGTAATATGTGCTATGTAAGAAAGCTAACGTTTATGTTCCTTGCTCCGAACATGAGAACATTTGAAAGCTGGTGGTTCCTTTTAACCTGTGTCTTCAATATTCCCAGGTAAGAAGTTTTAGGTTGTAGTTTATTATAAGAATTATAGGACTATTTCCCTCGATACCATTTGTATTTCATTAACCTTTGACTATTGGATGTTCTTATTGGCACTTTAGTATTGCCAGTGTACCAGTATAGCCTCTGTCCCTCTCCTCGCTCCTCCCTGGGCTCGAACAAGGAACAAATCGACAACAGCCACCCTCGAAGCAGCGTTACCCATGCAGAGCAAGGGATACAACCACTCCAAGTCTCAGAGTGAGTGATGTTTGAAACGCTATTAGCGCGCGCTAACTAGCCAGCCATTTCACTTTGGTCACACCAGCCTCATCTCGGGAGTTGATAGGCTTGAAGTCATAAACAGCGCAATGCTTGACGCACAATGAAGAGCTTCTGGCAAAACGCCCGAAAGTGCTGTTTGAATGAATGTTTACGCACCTGCTTCTGCCTACCACCGCTCAGTCAGATACTTAGATACTTGTATGCTTGTATGCTCAGTCAGATTATATGCAACGCAGGACTCGCTAGATAATATCTAGTAATATCATCAACCACGTGTAGTTAACTAGTGATTATGATTGATTGTTTTTTACAAGATAAGTTTAATGCTAGCTAGCAACTTACCTTGGCTTACTGCATTCGCGTAACAGGCAGTCTCCTTGTGGAGTGCAATGAGAGAGAGGCATGTCCTTATTGCGTTGGACTAGTTAACTGTAAGGTTGCAAGTTTGGATCTCCCGAAATCTGTCATTCTGCCCCTGAACGAGGCAGATAACCCACCGTTTCTAGGCCGTCAATGAAAATAAGAATGTGTTAACTGATTTGCTTCGTTAAATAAAGATTAAATAAAGGTGTAAAAAAAAAATCGGCAAAATCAGTGTCCAAAAATACAGATTTCCGATTGTTATGAAAACTTGAAATCGACCCTAGTTCGCAGTTGCAAATGAGAACTTGTTCTCAACTAGCCTAACTGGTTAAATAAAGGTGAAATAAAAAAATAAAAAAAATTGGCCATTCCGATTAATCGGCCGATCTCTAGTGTAAATGGACTATTATGAACAAATGTTTTTCTACCTTAATCTGTGACTCCATCTCCTTCCTCTTTCAACATGCTCCCTTTGCTGCTGTAAAGTTAGCAGGATCTGCAGCTTAGGAAACACAGTGCTCTGGCTATAAAAAAAAATAAAAATCTGCTTTACAATGATGCTAAAACTATGCGAAAAGCCTGCTGTAATGAACTACCAAATGTCATTCTTGGTGAGTGTGGACATATAAAGTGAATCCGAGACACAGTGATGAGTCGTGACTTTGAGATCCATGCTCGGTTAGAGAATGTCAAGTATGTGAGGATGCACTGCAACTGCAGGACCACTGCTTGATAGTTGTTTACTGCGGTAGCGAGGCAAAGGAACACAACATGCTTTCATTTTTGACAAAATTTCACTTTATTCCATTAGATTCACAGATTTGTGTAACAAAATATGTAGCTTACGTGATGACGAACATGCAAGGAATTAATATGTTTGACTTATGGCAATCATCTCATATGAATAATTTAATCAAAAAAGTCAAGAATGGTCTTACAGTAGATTCGATTAGACAATATATTGGCAAAAAATTTAAGAAGTAAATTCTAGAGCTTGTTGTGTTTTTACTCGGGGGGGGGGGGGAATTGCGACACAGCAAACTAGCGACTAATATGCTTGATACCACTGTGAAGTCCCAGACATCAGAGCGCAAAATAGAGAAGTTGCAATCTGAACTTCAAGCTAAAAAAAATAGGTCATTTCTACATGACTAGCATATGGATAGCATGACGGACACACAGTCAGTCCTACCCAAGGGTGTGCAGTGTGTGTCCATGCTGCTCTCTGGTGTGAGAGCGGCCCAAGCTACCAAAATAGCTCCTATTGCAGCTAAAGGGACAGGTACAGGTGCTATTCCCAAACAACCCACAAAGTGTGGTTGTGATTCCTGTAGGCGCTGTTGGAACGTGTGCAGGCAGAGGAAATCCTCCTGCACATCTCAGGCAGCCTGCCCGCTCGTAGAGTAGAACCAGCTATTCAGTTAGTTATTGGAACTCCTGTCACAGAAGTGATCATACGATGCAGAAATGATGAGATTTAGGGAGGAGCAGACAGTCTTGATGGGTGTTTTGAAGGTTGGACAAGAGGTGTTCCAAATAGCACCCTATTCCCCTATATAGTGCACTCCTTTTGAACTGAGCCCTATGGGACCTAGTCAAAAGTAGTGCACTACATGGGGAATAGGGTGCCATTTGGGATATATGCGATGGCTCTGGTCATGCTAGTTCAACTTCTTTAACTGTCCTAATTGGCTCCTTGGTCGGTCCTTGCTGAGATCAGGGTTTTTATCTTCTTTTCAGTTCCTCCAAATGTGTTGAGAGTGCATTTTTCACAAGGCTGTTTATTCCTCAGTCTCTCTCTCTCGCTCCTCTGCTCAGTGTCTCTGTCTCTCCTCCCCCAATCTCTTTTTCTCCTCCTTTCACTGGGGTTGAGCGGCCACACTCAGCGCTTTCCATTTCCTGTGGGTGTGATGTCTCTCCTCTACGAGCAACAAGCAATCAGCTCTGGTTTTGTCAGCATTCTTCCAGGGCGATTCATAAAAATGCAGCGTGCGCCTACATAAGACGCTCCGTGTCCCCCATCCGTCCCTCCCCCCCCCGCCAGCCCCATCCCTACTCCTGAGCTGCGGCTCTGCCTCCATTCTCTTGGCCTACACACAAGGTGAAATCATTTATGGGAGGTAATACATTTGTGTGTGAGGAGGACGTCGGTGCCCGCTGCTCTGTCCTCTGCTGTGAATGTTAGAGGGTGAACCTGTCAGATGCAAGGTTGCTGCCTAGTCCCAGTCCAATGACTTGCTGTCTTTTGTGTGCACCTGCTAGTGGAATTGTGTGTGTGCGCGTGTGCGTGTGTGCATGCACATGCGCGCACACTTTTTGTTGTGCTACCATGTTAGGTCATTTGGACCAATGGAATTAGAATACTAGATTGGACATGAACCTTCTTATGACGGGGTATAAAGGTCAGCCATTTTGGTCAAGGAGTTGGTCAACCATGGTTTGCCAGTGCTGTGATAAGATATTGTGTCAAATTAATTTGAATAATTTTTCTGCACTGTATGCTAGCCGGCCAGTTTTAGTGGAATTATTACATACATTTTTCAAAATCACTGCCAACTTGCAGCTGTGTGACTGAACGATGTGCTGGCCTGTCACCCTGCAGCTGTGTGGTTGAACGAGGTGCGGGCCTGTCACCCTGCAGCTGTGTGGCTGAACGATGTGCTGGCCTGTCACCCTGCAGCTGTGTGGTTGAACGAGGTGCTGGCCTGTCACCCTGCAGCTGTGTGGCTGAATGAGGTGCTGGCCTGTCACCCTGCAGCTGTGTGGCTGAACGAGGTGCTGGCCTGTCACCCTGCACAGCTGTGTCACGAAATTCTCCTCAACTTGGAAACCTGGCCGACATTAGTTGTCCACTTGTGTTGACCTCAAGGCAATTCTGCTCTGTTCTCTCCTTTTGAACAATGTTACCTGTGCAAAAGGACACAGATTGTAGATGTGGCAGCCTTTCACTTTAAGTCTCATCACTAACCCTACTAGTGTAACCAAGCTACACCAGCTGTAAAGAGAAGGTACCCTGGGCCAGTGAGACTAGGACTGTAGGCTACTTGACTGTCTCTCATCATCCATTAGTCGATCTGTGCATCATATTTAGGGTTGCACATTTTGGAGAATATTCAGAGGTGGAAAATTTCAGTAGAATTGCCTTATGTGTATCCCACAAAAAAAGGTTCACCATTATGAGCTAACTTTTTTTGTTGTTGATGAATTTAAGCAAAATTCCAGGGCTTATCTTCCCATGGAAAATTTCGGGAAAGTTTCCGACCCTTTGCAACCCTAATCATATTTCTATATCCCATTATCTCTAGTATTTTGAAAGGCTTCCTGGTAGGGACTCAGAGGAACTACTGGTGTGTGTCTTTGTTACTGTCTATTATTTATAGATGGAAATACGCCTTATCTATTTCTACTGATTGTAGAATGGAATGTTAGGGGTTAGCCTACTAGCTAGCGGAGAGAGAGAACACTGTTAGGGGTTAGCCTACTAGCTAGCGGAGAGAGAGAACACTGTTAGGAGTTAGCCTACTAGCTAGCGGAGAGAGAGAACACTGTTAGGGGTTAGCCTACTAGCTAGCGGAGAGAGAGAACACTGTTAGGGGTTAGCCTACTAGCTAGCGGAGAGAGAGAACACTGTTAGGGGTTAGCCTACTAGCTAGCGGAGAGTGAGAACACTGTTAGGGGTTAGCCTACTAGCTAGCGGAGAGAGAGAACACTGTTAGGGGTTAGCCTACTAGCTAGCGGGGAGAGAGAACACTGTTAGGGGTTAGCCTACTAGCTAGCAGAGAGAGAACACTGGGGGTTAGCCTACTAACTAGCGGAGAGAGAACACTGTTAGGGGTTAGCCTACTAGCTAGCGGAGAGAGAACACTGTCGGGGGTTAGCCTACTAGCTAGCGGAGAGAGAACACTGTTGGGGGTTAGCCTACTAGCTAGCGAAGAGAGAGAACACTGTTAGGGGTTAGCCTACTAGCTAGCGGAGAGAGAACACTGTTAGGGGTTAGCCTACTAGCTAGCGAAGAGAGAACACTGTTGGGGGTGTTAGCGGGGAGAACACTGTTAGGGGTTAGCCTACTAGCTAGCGGAGAGAGAACACTGTTGGGGGTTAGCCTAAGGCTAGCGGAGAGAGAACACTGTTAGGGGTTAGCCTACTAGCTAGCGGAGAGAGAACACTGTTAGGGGTTAGCCTACTAGCTAGTGGAGAGAGAACACTGTTAGGGGTTAGCCTACTAGCTAGTGGAGAGAGAACACTGTTAGGCTATTCTATGCGGGTATTTGAAAGGGAAGCATCAAGAATGCGAGCCACAATGTGACCCTGTGTTCCATTCCTCCACTGCCTGTGTGGTGGTGTCGTATCCAGGTCATTTTTAACAAGTGGCCCGTCTCATCCCGTTTGGCTCAGGTGAGCTGTCGTGTCCACCTGTAGCCCCCCACCCACCCCTTTCACCCCGTTGTTGCCATGGCAACGTCTTGGCCGCACTTCAGAACGACTACTCATCTCTCTTTCTGGCTTTTGCTGTTTCTCCATCGTCTCTGCTGTGTGTAGTCTACACATCCTCTCACGCTTCGTCTCACATATTTACAGCTATTTGCAAAACTGAGGTGTTAGCCATCACGATTATACGTACACACACATAGCCAAGCGCTACTCTCACACACCCTGTGTAAATGAGCTTATTGTGTGTGTGTGTGTGTGTGTGTGTGTGTGTGTGTGTGTGTGTGTGTGTGTGTGTGTGTGTGTGTGTGTGTGTGTGTGTGTGTGTGTGTGTGTGTGTGTGTGTGTGTGTGTGTGTGTGTGTGTGTGTGTGTGTGTGTGTGTGTGTGTGTGTGTGTTCGGCATGCCGTGGTGCTGACACAGCCTTTTCTCTGTGTTGAGTAAAGCAGTTCATCAAGGGCCACTGCTCTACTCGGTCACAAGTGTGTGTTCTGCTACCCTCTGACACTGTGACAAGGCTCACACTAACTGTGGACCAACTCAGCTGGAAGGGGTTCCGGAATACTACAGATTAGGGTTGCACATTATGGGGAAAATTCATAGGTGGAAACTTTCCATGGGAATTATCGGGAATGTATGGGAATTAACAGAAATATATGCAAATTAATATTAATAGCATTTAAATTATGATTTTTGCATTGGATATATTTACCATATATAGAAACAGAAACATTTGACCTTATCATAAGTAGACAATTGCAAATGATTCAAATCCGTTCAATAGAAAAAAAAACGAAAAAAACAATTCAGTTACGAATCGAACTTTAATTAAATGAGTTGACTCTTCACATGGGATGATTTCACTGAAAAACAAAAGAAAGGGAATATTGAATGATCCCCAATGATCCATCGCATCTCCCAGAAACGTTTTCAACAATCATCTGTAAAATGATAGTTTATAGACTAAAGCTTTGGTTGTCTTCCTCTCAGGCTTCCATGTCTTCTCCCTGGACCTCCTCAATGTCCACCTCTTGAAAATCAGACTGAGGCCTCATCTTCACTGTCACTTTCCAACCTTGTTGAGGATGGCTCGTTGTCATGCTCAAAAAGCCCAAAATCTTCCCGGATGGCCACCAATTTCTCAACCCTTGTATTGGTCAGCCTGTTGTGTGCTCTGGTGTGTGTGTTCCCAGACAAGGACTAGTTGCGCTCTGAGGTGGCTGATGTTGGTGGGATTTGGAGGATGGTGGAGGCAAGAGGGGAAAGAGCCTCAGATCCACAGAGTCTCTTCCACCAGGTGGCTGATGAGATATGTTGGCACGACTGCCATATTGCATCTCCGTCCCAAAGCCCTTGCTTGGAAGTATACTTCGCCAGACTGCCAAGATCCTTGCCCTCTTCCAGGCCAAGGTGGCCTGGAAGTGATGACACTAGATCTCGACCGATTAATCGGAATGACCGATTAATTAGGGCTGATTTCAAGTTTTCATAACAACCGGAAATCGGTATTTTTGGACACTGATTTTGCCGGGTGTTTTTTCCTCACCTTTATTTAACTAGGCAAGTCAGTTAAGAACACATTCTTATTTTCAATGACGGCCTAGGAACAGTGGGTTAACTGGGGCAGAACGACAGATTTTTACCATGTCAGCTCGGGGATTCAATCTTGCAACCTTACAGTTAACTAGTCCAAAGCTTTTAACCATCTGCCTCTCATTACACTCCACGAGGAGCCTGCCTGTTACGCGAATGCAGTAAGAAGCCAAGGTATGTTGCTAGCTAGCATTAAGCTTATCTTATAAAAAACAATCAATCAATCATAATCACTTGTTAACTACACATGGTTGATGATATTACTAGTTTATCTAGCGTGTCCTGCGTTGCATATAATCGATGCGGTGCGCATTCGCGAAAAAGGACTGTCGATGCCCCAATGTGTACCTAACCACAAACATCAATGCCTTTCTTAACCTCTCTAGGATAGGGGACAAAAGCCAGGGAAAAAGCCAGGGAAAATGCAGCGTGGCAAATTCAAATCAAATTATATAAAAATCAAACTTTCATTAAATCACACATGTAAGATACTAAATTAAAGCTACACTCATTGTGAATCCAGCCAACATGTCAGATTTTAAAAAGGCTTTTCGGCAAAAAGCATAAGAAGCTATTATCTGATGATAGCACAACAGTAAACAAAGAGTACCATATTTCAACCCTGCAGGCGCTACACAAAACGCAGGTTTAAATATAAATCATGCCTTACCTTTGACGAGCTTCTTTTGTTGGCACTCCAATATGTCCCATAAACATCACAATTGGTCCTTTTGTTTGATCAATTCCGTCCATATAAAATGTCAATTTATTTGGCGCGTTTGATCCAGAAAAAAAACAGCTTCCATTTGCGCAAAGTCACTCCAAAATATCTCAAATGTTACCTGTAAACTTTGCCAAAACATTTCAAACTACTTTTGTCATACAACTTTAGGTATTTTTAAATGTTAATAATCAATTAAATTGAAGGCGGGTCTATCTGTGTTCAATACAGGAAGACAACAAACCAACGCTACTTTTCAAGTCTTGCGCAACTCTCAACAGTGTTACCCAGTTCCTAGATGGCCTTACTTCTTCATTGCACAAAGGAATAACCTCAACCAAATTCCAAAGACGGGTGACATCCAGTGGAAGTGGTTGGAACAGCAAACAAGTGCCTAAGACATATCGTTTCCCAATGAGAACTCACTGAACAGAGAGACCTCAAAAAAAGAAAAGCTGAATGGTTAGTCCTCTGGGTTTTGCCTGCTACATAAGTTCTGTTATACACAGACATGATTCAAACTTCAGTGTTTTCTATCCAAATCTACTAATAATATGCATATCTTATATTTTTGGCAATGAGTAGCAGGAAGTTGAAATTGGGCATGGTATTTATCCAAAAGTGAAAATGCTGCCCCCTATATCTTAAGAAGTTAAAATCAATACACAATTACATTTTTTAAAACCTGCATATTTAGTTAATATTGCCTGCTAACATGAATTTCTTTTAACTAGGTAAATTGTGTCACTTCTCTTGCAACAGAGTCAGGGTATATGCTGCAGTTTGGGCCGCCTGGCTCGTTGCAAACTGTGTGAAGACTATTTCTTCCTAACAAAGACAGCCAAGTTCGCCAAACGGGGGATGATTTAACAAAAGCACATTTGCGAAAAAAGCACAATTGTCGTTGCACGAATGTACCTAACCATAAACACCAATGCCTTTCTTAAAATCAATACACAGAAGTATATATTTTTTTACTTGCATATTTAGCTAAAAGAAATCCAGGTTAGCAGGTAATATTAACCAGGTGAAATTGTGTCACTTCTCTTGCGTTCGTTGCACGCAGAGTCAGGGTATATGCAAAATTTTGGGCCGCCTCGCTCGTTGCGAATTAATTTGCCAGAGTTTTACGTAATTATGACATAACATTGATTAAGTCTAATTAATTAAGTCTATGATTTGATATTTGATAGAGCAGTCTGACTGAGCGGTGATAGGCAGCAGCAGGCTTGTAAGCATTCATTCAAACAGCACTTTCATGCGTTTTGCCAGCAGCTCTTCGCAATGCTTCAAGCATTGAGCTGTTTATCGCTAATGGCGTTTCAAACGTCACTCGCTCTGAGACTTGGAGTAGTTGTTCCCCTTGCTCTGCAAGGGCCGTGGTTTTTGTGGAGCGATGGGTAACGATGCTTTGAGGGTGGCTGTTGTCGATGTGTTCCTGGTTCGAGCCCAGGTAGGGGCGAGGAGAGGGACGGAAGCTATACTGTTACACTGGCAATACTAAAGTGCCTATAAGAATATCCAATAGTCAAAGGTATATGAAATACAAATGGTATAGAGAGAAATAGTCCTATAAATACTAAATTAACTACAACCTAAAACCTCTTACCTTGGAATATTGAAGTCTCATGTAAAAGGAGCCACCAGCTTTCATATGTCATGTTCTGAGCAAGGAACTTAAATGTTAGCTTTTTTACATTCTTTTTACTTTTACTTTCTTCTCCAACAGTTTGTTTTTTCATTATTTAAACCAAATTGAACATGCTTCATTATTTTTTTGAGGCTAAATAGATGTATATTTTATTGATGTATTATATTAAGTTAAAATTAGTGTTAATTCAGTACTGTTGTAATTGTCATTATTACAAATAAAAAATATTTAAAAATCGTCCGATTTTATTCGGTAGCGGCTTTTTTTGGGGGGTCCTCCAATAATCGGTATCGGCATTTGAAAAATCATAATCGGTCAACCTCTAGATGACACCATAGGCCTTCTGATCTCTGCACCAGACAGGATGCTCGTGCCAGCATACTTGGGGTCCAACATGTACGCTGTGGCGTGTATGGGCTTCAGGCAGAAGTCTTCACTACTCTTTGATGCATTTCAGATCTGCAGTTTCCACTGCTTGGAGCGACAGTGAAGTGGGCAGGGCAGTACGGATTTATTCCCTTTCATTTGCAAGCAGAGTCTGAACATCAGACAGGATGGCATTGTCTTCCTCAATCCATGCAATGGCTACAGCTATAGGTTTCGGGCTGCTACCACGCTCTCCGAAAATGCATCATCCAGGAGGTTCCTCTTGATGGGGCTGTCCATATCGGCAGACTGATATGGCCATTTCTTGGAGAGACTCCTTTCCCTCCAGGATACTGTAATGCATAGTTAAGCAGTTAGATAAATGTTTTATCTTACAAAAGGAGTTGTTTAAAATATAACGTGTATGTGGACAGGTGAATTAACACTCCTCAGCAGCCTCAAGCAAGCTAAAACCCACATGGTAGCAAAAACTAGCTAGCAGAAATTGTTCTGTCAGTGACCATTGGGTTCTTGGTCATCTCCCTGACAAAGGCCCATTTAAGAATGGAGGCCACGTTGTTCTTAGGGACCTTCAATGCTGCAGAAATGTTTCGGCACCCTTCTCCAGATCTGTGCCTCGACACAATCCTGTCTCGGAGCTCTACGGACAATTTCTTCGACCTCATTGCTTGGTTTTGGATCTGACATGCACTGTTAACATGGGACCTTATATAGACAGGTGTGTGCTTTTCCAAATCCTGTCCGATCATTTAATCATTTAAATTGACCTGGCCTCAATTTCGAGTATCATAGCAAAGGGTCTGAATACTTACGTAAATAAGGTATTTCTGTTTTTTAATTTAAAAAAAGTTGCAAACAATTCTAAAAACCCGTTTTCGCTTTGGCATTATGGGGTATTTTGTGTAGATTGAGGATTATTTAATATTTTGAATCCAGTTTAGAATAAGGCTGTAATGTAACAAAATGTTGAAAAGTCAAGGAACCTGAATACTTTCACAATGCACTGTATGTGTGTGTGATGGGATGTATAGACACTGTGGATAGAATATATATTTGATTTGAAGAATACGTAAGTTAGAATAGTATATGTACAGTAATAGTTGAATAGGATGGACTTGACTAGAATACAGTTTCCCTCCCCAGTCATCTTTTATTCATCAGTCACCAAACGGGGATGGACTACCTGAACTTGTCAAATAATAAACGCTTGTCTTTTACATGTGTTTTTAAACATTTCTTTCTAAAGTGTATGTGTGTTAGAGCTGTTAGTCTGAGGTGTCAGGACTGGTACATACTGTGTGTGTGTGTGTGTGTGTGTGTGTGTGTGTGTGTGTGTGTGTGTGTGTGTGTGTGTGTGTGTGTGTGTGTGTGTGTGTGTGTGTGTGTGTGTGTGTGTGTTAGAGCTGTTAGTCTGAGGTGTCAGGACTGGTACATACTGTGTGTGTGTGTGTGTTAGAGCTGTTTGTCTGAGGTATTAGTCTGAGGTACATACCGTAAGATGGGGTCTTTTCCAGGTGTTTCCTGCCTGGTAGCTGCTCGTTGAGGAAGTTCCCCTCTGATGGTTTTGTTTTCTAATAAATCAAAGTGACAGTCGCTACTGCTGTAGTTGTGCCAAACCGTCAAATGCCAACTGTCCTTTAGTTCACAGTTGCACAAATGATTGGCCTGCCTGTTACTGATTGGCCTGCCTGTTACCTTTAGAGGAAGAGCTGAAGTCTCTGCTCCATCTCTGAAAACTAATGGCTCCGTCACATTTCGCCTTTCCTCTATTCTGCACTATCTCCTTCATTCCTTCTCAACCGTATTAGAGAATTTCCAAGGTCCCTCCTCAATGACCTTCATTCCTTCTCAACCGTATTAGAGAATTTACAAGTTCCCTCCTCAATGACCTTCATTGGATTCTGAGTTTGAGGAACAGATCTTTTTGATCACCTTTCCTGTTCTTCTCTATTTGACGTGAAACCTCACTGTTCTTCTCATGTTCTTCTCTATTTGACGTGAAACCTCACTGTTCTTCTCATGTTCTTCTCTATTTGACGTGAAACCTCACTGTTCTTCTCATGTTCTTCTCTATTTGACGTGAAACCTCACTGTTCTTCTCATGTTCTTGTATTTGACGTGAAACCTCACTGTTCTTCTCATGTTCTTCTCTATTTGACGTGAAACCTCACTGTTCTTCTCATGTTCTTCTCTATTTGACGTGAAACCTCACTGTTCTTCTCATGTTCTTCTCTATTTGACGTGAATCCTCACTGTTCTTCTCATGTTCTTCTATTTGACGTGAAACCTCACTGTTCTTCTCATGTTCTTCTCTATTTGACGTGAAACCTCACTGTTCTTCTCATGTTCTTCTATTTGACGTGAAACCTCACTGTTCTTCTCATGTTCTTCTCTATTTGACGTGAAACCTCACTGTTCTTCTCATGTTCTTCTCTATTTGACGTGAAACCTCACTGTTCTTCTCATGTTCTTCTCTATTTGACGTGAAACCTCACTGTTCTTCTCCTCTGGCTATATGGATTCTTATTGAAGTTCTTCTCTTCCACAGACCAACAAGTGGTGTCGTTGGAAGCGGCTCTCGTGGCATGACTACTACAAACAAGGGAAACAAAGCCTTGAAGGTAAACTAACCAAAGAAGTACATAGACCCCTACCTTAACCTTTGTCTCCCTTACACTGTCAGTGTGGGGAGAAAAGGTATGTTCTTCTTACCATCTGTACTCTAGTCATACTTGTTTGTTTGTCATCACCCCTCCTTCCTCCTCCTCCTGACCACATCCCCTCCCTTTCCCCTGCTTTTTGGACCACATTGAAAATAACTGCTGTATAATGCTTTCATGAGTTATCCTCTGGGCTTTGTAATTTTTACTGAAAAATGTTTTACCTCCAAAATTAATCAAATCATCCCCCCCTTCACTTCCCTCTCAGGTGAAGAAGGAGCCAGGGGAGAATGGGACCAGCCTCACGGACGACGAACTGGTGACCATGTCTGTCCGGGAGCTCAACGCTCACCTCCGCGGCCTCACCAAGGACGAAATCCTGCAGCTCAAGCAGCGGCGGCGCACCCTGAAGAACCGTGGCTACGCCGCCAGCTGCCGCGTCAAGCGGGTCACCCAGAAGGAGGAGCTAGAGAAGCAGAAGACGGCACTGCAGCTGGAGGTGGACAAGCTGGCCACAGAGAACGCCACCATGAAGGTGGAGCTGGACTCGCTGCGCTCCAAGTACGAGGCCCTGCAGAGCTTCGCCAGGACTGTGGCGCGCAGCCCGGCCATAGCCTTAACCCCAGGGGGTCGGGGGGTCATGGGGCCCCTGGTCCCTGGGAAGGTGGCCACGGCCACCAGCGTCATCACCATCATCAAGTCCAAGACGGGAGCCAGGTCGTAGTATCGGGGCTGGGCGGCGTGGAGAGTTATCAGACTAATGAAACAACGAGTACTACAGTCAGTGTATCATCATGGAGCACAGGATTAGTTCCCTTGTCTGTCTTTTGGGCCAGAACACACAACACAACCCCCCCCCCCCCCCCCCCCCCCCAGACCTTTGTACCAGCTAGTAACACTCTTTCAATTGGCCAGCAGCAGAGGCCACACCAACCCTTATCAGACAGCCTTTAGTAGTATAAACCATAATTCCATTCTGCCTTGGCACCAACCCTTATCAGACAGCCTTTAGTAGTATAAACCATACTTCCATTCTGCCTTGGCACCAACCCTTATCAGACAGCCTTTAGAAGTATAAACCATACTTCCATTCTGCCTTGGCACTGTACAAGCAGAAATACATACACCAGAGGAGGCTGGTGGGAGGAGCTATAGGAGGACGGCTCATTGTAATGGCTGGAGTGGAATACATGGAACGCTATCAAACAAATGTAAAGCACATGTTTGACTCTGTTCCATGAATTCCATTCCAGCCATTACAATGAGCCTCCGCTGGACTATACACATCCTTCCTCTATAGTGTATTTTCACATACTGATTCCAAAAGGTTAAAGGTCACGTGAGTCCAGGAAGGTCGTACGACGCAGCCCAATCCATAATTGATGTCACTCCATCTGGTGTTGGAAGTCGAGCTCTCGATGGAGTTGTGTGTTACTGTACATGGTACTAAGTGTTTGAGTGTTTGTTTGTTTCCTACAGGCCCCTCTTTGAGTCTTTTCCATCCCGACACAGGGTTTTGATGTGGAAATGCACTCTTTCATAACTACTAGCCACCAACAGTCTAGCCACACCCGGTTGGCATTATGCTTCACGTTCTTAGCCCTCTCTCTGTATCACAAGTGGAGAAAGAGTGATTGCAGTTAGCAACAAGCCTGGGCCTGTTAGAATGCACTGACTATGAGAAGAGGGAAATGCACTGTATGGTATTGATGTCTTGTGAGCAACCTTCAGTAAGGACTAGTAACTCACCCATCAGACCAGTTCATGTGATTTTAGTTGGTCAAAAAAACTAAACAGGAAATTCTGTTAAGTTGAGCATTTATTTATGTTCAGGTCAGCCTGTCACAGAATTTTACCAACAGGAGATGCAATAATACACACATGCACTGAAAAACAGGAAGTTACATAGTTTAATGTAAGTGGAATGAGTCAATCTGATCTGCAAAATAATACGATAGCCTACTTGGTATGGGATGATAATTATTATAATAATAATAGGTGTGATGTTGGAGTTGACAATGCCATTCCAGGATTACAAGATGGTTCCTTTCTCCAGTATCTGAGAAGCAGAATGTTTTTACAAGATCTTGTGATGATTATGCTTTGGGAGGACATTTAAAAAAATCCTCAAATCATTTAAAACTCAATTTGTGCTCCATCAAGGAAATAAGTTGGAACTGTTTTGTAAATAAGTAGTTTTTTTGTGCGTATGTAATTACATGTGAACTGGCTGGTCACATATTCCAAAATAATATTCACACAACAAGCTTTACTGTTTAATTGTCAACGTGTGTGTATTCTAGAAGTCGTTGACTTAAAGTTCTTGATTTGTATTGATGCATAGACGAGCATCTGGCGTTGTTTATAGAAACACTGGAAAAGAAAACTTCAAACAAAAAAAACCTGTGATATCCTTTTTGCAATTGTACCAAAAGTGGCTTACTATTGAAGGCTGGTAGCTTTTTCTAGTGACTAGGCGCGTACTGTGTGGGGTAGCGCGTGACGTGATGTGTATAAGTGACAGTTGGCAGTGTTGTTCACTGTATAGATGTCATGCTGTGGTATTTTCTATAGGAATCTGTAATAGAGATAATATAGCTGGTGTAAACATCATCTATTGTCTTCATCCATATTGGCATCTGTGATATCTCTTCCACTAGCTGTGATTCACAAATGTTTTTGTCATTGCGACGTTATTACTGTCGATGTTATTACTGTCGACCGAGCAGGCATAGGGGTAAGATAAGGCCCTTGGTTCATTTTGAATCCCAGTTAAGTGGCCCTCCTCCCCTCTCTTTGGTTTCAATTCCAGGGGAACATCACCTCTGATTTAGATTAAACTGTTATTGTCTTATCCATTTACCAAAGGGGACTACTTGCAATTTGCGAACGGATAATAGCCTCACAATTTACTTTTTCAAAGACTAAGCAAAATCAAAATCTTTGACACTCTCTTAAAGTATAGCCAAGCATTGTAAAAGTTCTCCTTGAATAAATAACTTCTTCTCATTCTAACTATGAGAAGGGAGGCTCAGCATGCAGCTTTATACAGGTGACTAATAACAGGTCATCTCCTGACTGTCAGGTTGTGTTCATGGTTTTTGTGAGGGTAAAAATGCACTGATCTCCAGCTTGTTCTGCTCAGGAGAAAACAAGTTTGCCCTAAAAATAAACCATTGCAGCTCTGAGAAGAAGCTGTTAGGGATGGCACTTGTTGTTGATAGTCGCTCATTAACAATTTTTCTAAAAGGACTTTTTGTTCAGACACCAAATGAAGATCTGGAAGATCAACCTGCTGCCAGTAATGCTGCTTACGTGCCAAGTGTCACCACTGTCTTCTGACCCTGTAAGAGGGATTTATCAGTGAGCAGTTTTACCTTTTAAAAGGTGATAGTATCTATAGTAGTATAGATAGTGATAGTATCTATAGTAGTATAGATAGTGATAGTATCTATAGTAGTATAGATAGTGATAGTATCTATAGTAGTATAGATGGTGATAGTATCTATAGTAGTATAGATAGTGATAGTATCTATAGTAGTATAGATGGTGATAGTATCTATAGTAGTATAGATAGTGATAGTATCTATAGTAGTATAGATAGTGATAGTATCTATAGTAGTATAGATAGTGATAGTATCTATAGTAGTATAGATAGTGATAGTATCTATAGTAGTATAGATAGTGACAGTATCTATAGTAGTATAGATGGTGATAGTATCTATAGTAGTATAGATGGTGATAGTATCTATAGTAGTATAGATGGTGATAGTATCTATAGTAGTATAGATGGTGATAGTATCTATAGTAGTATAGATGGTGATAGTATCTATAGTAGTATAGATAGTGATAGTATCTATAGTAGTATAGATAGTGATAGTATCTATAGTAGTATAGATAGTGATAGTATCTATGTAATGACATGGGATATGTTTGGTATTTTACAACTTCATGTCAGATGGTTCCTTGTCCTGAATATATCTATATGAGCCTGGAGAAACTGTATTCCATGGTTCTAATTTCTTTAAACAGCCAATATAAACTTCATCTAACTTTATCCTCTGCCAGCTAAAAATCAATGGAAGTGATGGGGGGGAAATGTTCAAAAAGTGTTGCCAGAACACCTTTAAGTAATGTAAAAACCAATCATCACAGTTTCTCCTGGCTCATAGACTTGTATCAGGGTAAGGATGCCACGAGCATTACGTTGTGAATTACTGAACGTAACCTTTTAAAACAGAGCAGCTGAGAGGAAAAGGTTAGGAAGCAGAGATCTGAATATGTCCAAATCATCCAGGACCCAGACTGTTAGCCTATAGCTAGAATAGTCCAGGAAGGCAGGAGGAACCCACAGCACTTGAAGTTGTATGGTAGGTAGACGTGAACAGGAGGAACCCACAGCACTTGAAGTTGTATAGTAGGTAGACCTGAACAGGAGGAACCCACAGCACTTGAAGTTGTATGGTAGGTGGACCTGAACAGGAGGAACCCACAGCACTTGAAGTTGTATGGTAGGTGGACCTGAACAGGAGGAACCCACAGCACTTGAAGTTGTATGGTAGGTGGACCTGAACAGGAGGAACCCACAGCACTTGAAGTTGTATGGTAGGTAGACGTGAACAGGAGGAACCCACAGCACTTGAAGTTGTATGGTAGGTGGACCTGAACAGGAGGAACCCACAGCACTTGAAGTTGTATGGTAGGTAGACGTGAACAGGAGGAACCCACAGCACTTGAAGTTGTATGGTAGGTGGACCTGAACAGGAGGAACCCACAGCACTTGAAGTTGTATGGTAGGTAGACCTGAACAGGAGGAACCCACAGCACTTGAAGTTGTATGGTAGGTGGACCTGAACAGGAGGAACCCACAGCACTTGAAGTTGTATGGTAGGTAGACGTGAACAGGAGAGAATAGGTCTACACTCCAGTGTCTAATATGCTATTCCCCACACCTCTGAGCTCACATCAGACCAGGGGGCATCTGAAATGGACACTTCTCTGCATTACCAAAAGCAGTGCATTATATATGGAATAGGGTGCCATCAGACACAGCCCTAGTATATAGTGTATCTACGCTAAAACATCCTCACTATGTCTTCTGAACACACTTAGATATTTCCATTGACTAGAAGATAATCCATGGGTATATATGACTCTTGACATTCCCCAGTTTGGGTGTTGTCGTTCTTGTTGCTGTGGCAGTCTTGTGGAGTGAACCTTAATGTGTCTTCACAATGTTAAAAAGGCATCCTGAACTATGACCTTTCTCGCATGAGCACCATAATTCATTGGACAGTGACATTTTTGTTTGTTTGTTATTTTGGTTCTGTACTCCAGCACTTTGATTTTGAAAGGATACGATGACAATGAGGGTGACGTGCAGACTGTCGGCTTTAATTTGTGGGTATTTTCATACATATCGGATGAACCGTTTAGAAATTATAGAAGCTTTTGTACATAGTCCCCCCCCATTTTCAGGCATCAAAAAACATTGGACAGTTTAACATGATTTAGAATAAAGTAATCATTGTTAATATTTGGTTGCATATCCTTTGCATGCAATGACTGCTTGAAGTCTGCGATGCATCGACATCCCCAGACGCTGGGTATCTTCCCTGGTGATGCTCTGCCAGGCCTGTAACATCACCAGACGCTGGGTATCTTCCCTGGTGATGCTCTGCCAGGCCTGTAACATCACCAGACGCTGGGTATCTTCCCTGGTGATGCTCTGCCAGGCCTGTAACATCACCAGACGCTGAGTATCTTCCCTGGTGATGCTCTGCCAGGCCTGTACTGCAGCCATCTTCAGTTCCTGCTTGTTTTGGGGACTTATTGCCTTCAGTCTCCTCTTCTGCATGTTCAATGTGATTCAGATCCGGTGATTGACTCGGCCAGTCAAGGATTTGACACTTTTTGGCCATAAAAACCCCTTCTTTGCTCTAGCAATATGTTTAGGGTCTTTGTCTTGTTGCATGATGAAGTGCCTTCCAATGAGTTTGGAGGCATTTGGTTTTATCTGAGGAGATAAAATATTTCTGTAGACTTCAGAATTCATTGTTCTAATTCTGTCTGCAGTCACATTGTCGATGAAGACAAGTGAGCCTGTTCCACTGGCAGCCATACAGGCCCAAGCCATAACACCCACCATGTTTCACGGATGAGGTGGTATGCTTTGGATCATGGGCCTGTCTTTTTTCTTCCCTTTCCTCTTTCCATCACTCTGGTACATGTTCATCTTTGTCTCATCTGTCCACAATACTTTTTTTCCAGAACTCTTGGGGCTCTTTTAGGTGCTTTTTAGCAAACTGTAATCTGTCCTTTGTGTTTTTCAGGCTTGTCAGTGGTTTGCATCTTGTAGTGTATCCTCTGTAGTCCTGCTGGTGTAGTCTTCTACGTATGGTAGACTTTGACTCATCTACACCTGCATCCAGGAGAATGTTTTTGATCTGTTGGGCTGTTGTCTGGGGGTGTTCTTCACCATAGAGAATATTCTCCGGTCATCCGCTACAGTGGTCTTCCTCAGACAACCGGGTCTTTTGACATAATTGAGTTCACCGGTTTATTTTTTCTTGTTAATGATGAACCAAACTGCAATGTTCCTGATTGATTGGTTTTCATTTCTGAGCCTTATGACGGCCAGCTTCATTTTGATTGATTTTCATTTCTGAGCCTTATGACGGCCAGCTTCATTTTGATTGGTTTTAATTTCTGAGCCTTATGACGGCCAGCTTCATTTTGATTGGTTTTAATTTCTGAGCCTTATGACGGCCAGCTTCATTTGCATGGACACTGCCGTCTTCCTCCTGTTGTCACACCCCAACAACAACCTCCAAAGGCAATAGCAAAGTCTAGAATCAATACATTCATCAACAGCTCTCCTGCATTCACTAACGACACAAATGAATACACCTGCCTAACGACACATCTGTGAAGCCAATTCAACAAACACTTGTACTACCTTGAAATGGGGGGACCATGTACAAAAGGTGCTGTCATTTCTAAATGGTTCATCCGATATGTATGAAAATACCCTCAAATTAAAGCCGACAGTCTGCACTTCACCCTCATTGTCATTGTATCCTTTCAAACTCAAAGTGCTGGAGTACAGAACCAAAATAACATAAAAAATGGTCACTGTCCAATTTGGTGCTCACTGTACATGTATCTCTTCTGGTGTGGGAGTAACACACACACACACACACACACACACACACACACACACACACACACACACACACACACACACACACACACACACACACACACACACACACACACACACACACACACACACACACACACACACACACACACACACACACACACACACATACACACACACACACACACACACACACACACACACACACACACACAGGTGTATAGTAGGTAGCTACTGTAGGTAGTGTTGACCGTCGTGAAAAAGTGACCCTTATACATATGCAAACTCAGTGGACAGGCGTGAGAGTAAAGCTAGAAGAGTAGTCTATATTGTTGTAATAGTGACTGTGGTCTAATGATTTTTATACCTACAGCTCCTGTGTTTTGGATTGGAATTCTTGTGGCGTTGTTCTTTTACCCCACACACACACCAAACTGCAGTTGGCCCTTAGTTTATGTTGGTTAAGGAGAATGAAAACCATGGGAACTGCTAGAGGGTACAACTGTTCAGATATAAATACATTATGTAGAACAGATATGATTACCTGTCATGATAGAATTGGGAATTGTGTCAGATCCATTTGCTTATATTTTTATCTGCAACGTTGTTGAGCACCCTCACTGGACACGCCCCAGATGTTCACTCACTGTGATGCCCGTCTAAAGGGATTCTAGTCTAGGGGAAGTAGCCCAATGCCTGACTAACCCTTCTCTAACAGTAGACTTCCCCTGACAGAAACCCCTAAACCCAAAGACTATGGAGTGATATTAGAACCAGCAGAAACTGAATATGTATTCACAAATTGAATTTCTGTTGTCATATATATCACTCCCTAGATTAGAAGACTGGTATTACCTGTTCTAAAGACTAAACCTACAGATATTATACACTCTATAGATGTGTGATTATACAATCTGTAAAACAGGGCTGAAGTTATGTCCTGAAGTAGAAGAAGTGACCAGGAACACAATCCTGAGTAACATAAGGGCCACTTGCAATTTCTGTTGTCATTTGTGGTTTGATTAGTTTGGTTCCTACCATGATGCTAATTCAATCATTACTGCTCATTGTCTCCTGAAACTCTATTTGTTTGTCTTTGTTCGTTGAATGTGTATCTGATATTGATCTTAAAAACACTGGAATTAATTTGTTCTGCAGCGGATCTCATTTTTACTTAGTTATGGCTTTTTGTTTAAAAGCGAGTTGTATTGGAGAGGATGAATAACTTATCAGCACTTGTGTGATGATTTGCTAGCTGTAGTAGAGATATGTAGGCTTTTTTAAATCAAATTATGCTTGGTGAACATTTGACTGTGCAGGTATTTCTCACTCGAGTATAGGTCTATGTTTCAAAGGTATTAAGTCTGAAAATCAAGCTGTTGGAAGTGTCTGAATGGTATATCAAGTTATTATTAAACTGTTTTTGGTATTTTTCTGTCTGGGTTGTAATAAGATATTGCAGTACTTTGTATGGAAAACAGAGAATAGTTCATTGTAACTATTTGTAAATTATTGTACTTTTTTGCAATCTGTAGATAAGTAATATGATGTATTCATATATAATGACTGTGGTTTTAACCGTGGTTCTCTGAAATGTCTAAGTTATTGATGTGTGTGTGTATATATAGTATGTTTGTTGATACAGCTTACTTTATTTTCTATATGACCAATAAAAAGGTTTTGAAAAGGACTATTAGATGTGACCCTCTCTTCCTGTGGTGGCCCATTCAGACACTGTTGAAATGAGGTTTCGTCATATTTTTCTGTGGCGTCATTGACCCACTTTGATGCTAGTAAAAATAAACTGACGGGGAAGGCTTTTTGCTGTCCAGGGTGGCTTTTCAGGAGGCGGAGATCATTTAGATGGCACAATTTACTTCTTTTTTTGTGATCCAAAAAAAGCCGTCGGGCGGGCGACCCAGTTTGACTAACCTCGGCGGACATATTTTTGGCCCAACACGACTAAAACATGAGAGTCATGAAGGATGTGCGGTGTGCCTAGCTGTCCTAGATTAGGAAGAGTAGTGAGTTAGTCATCCCCTGTCCCTCGGGGCCTCCTGGGCCCCTCAGTGTTAACACATGGTTCATCACATCAGACATCACCCATCACATGAATGTCTATACCTTGACTCACATTCAGAACATATTTTATGTGGGGAACCTGGTTAGCAAAGAACTAATGGTTCTCTCTAGATTCTAGACTAATACCTTATCCCCACTAGGCTACTGAGCTGAACCAAACTGAGCAGAGCTGTTGGTACTGCACTGGCCTGGTTACACATCCATCCACTGTAGTTGTGGGAACTGTGATGTAAAGCACAGTGAAAGGTACATATCCACAACAGCACTGTGGTTGGGGTCAGGAAGAGGGTGCCAACATGGTTTAACTGTCATGTGTAACCCAGCATTGCTTCGTTGTACAACCATTCCCTCCTATCAGCTCATACAGGTCTCTCTGTCCTCATCAGATGCTTCACCCCCCCACCCTTCCCCCCTCCCCTGATGGCTGCCCCAGACGGTCTCTCTGTCCTCATCAGATGCTTCACCCCCCCACCCTTCCCCCTCCCCTGATGGCTGCCCCAGACGGTCTCTCTGTCCTCATCAGATGCTTCACTCCCCCACCCTTCCCCCTCCCCTGATGGCTGCCCCAGACGGTCTCTCTGTCCTCATCAGATGCTTCACCCCCACCCCACCCTTCCCCCTCCCCTGATGGCTGCCCCAAACAGGCTCTATGGCCTCTGAAGACTTGATTAATTTGACGGGTTGGGTTAAAGTGATCTGGTGGGCAATCTAGGACACTTGTGTAGCAGGTGCACTGTCCTAGATCCTAAACCCGCCTGATGCCCGCTGCCACCGACCAAACAATTAATGTTACCTCCATGCCCATGAGCCGTGGTGTTAATTTACCACCATGCCCGACTCTGCCAAAGCTTAGCATGCCGCTTCCTCCAAATGTCATCGTTTTAGAGGACAAATCTATTCAAAATAGTTATTATTAGGGTTGTCCATAAACTGCAAACTACACTGAACAAAAATATAAACGTGTTGGTCCCATGTTTCATGAGCTGAAGTAAACAATCCCAGAAATGTTCCATTTGCACAAAAAGCTTATTTCTCTGAAAGGTTGTGCACACATTTGTTTACATCCCTGTTAGTGCATTTCTCCTTTATCAAGATAATCCATCCACCTGACAGGTGTGGCATATAAAGAAGATGGTTAAACATCATAATTCCACAGGTGCACCTTGTGCTGGGGACAATAAAAAGCCACAGATGTCTCCAGTCTTGAGGGAGCGTGCAATTGGCACGCTGACTGCAGGAAGGTCCACCACAGCTTTTGTCAGAGAATTTAAAGTTTTTGTTGTTGTTGTTTTTCTCACCTTTATTTAACCAGGTGGGCTAGTTGAGAACACCTTTATTTAACCAGGTAGGCTAGTTGAGAACACCTTTATTTAACCAGGTAGGCTAGTTGAGAACACCTTTATTTAACCAGGTGGGCTAGTTGAGAACACCTTTATTTAACCAGGTAGGCTAGTTGAGAACACCTTTATTTAACCAGGTAGGCTAGTTGAGAACACCTTTATTTAACCAGGTAGGCTAGTTGAGAACACTTTTATTTAACCTGGTAGGCTAGTTGAGAACACTTTTATTTAACCTGGTAGGCTAGTTGAGAACACCTTTATTTAACCAGGTAGGCTAGTTGAGAACACCTTTATTTAACCAGGTGGGCTAGTTGAGAACACCTTTATTTAACCAGGTAGGCTAGTTGAGAACACCTTTATTTAACCAGGTAGGCTAGTTGAGAACACCTTTATTTAACCAGGTAGGCTAGTTGAGAACACCTTTATTTAACCAGGTAGGCTAGTTGAGAACACCTTTATTTAACCAGGTAGGCTAGTTGAGAACACCCTTATTTAACCAGGTGGGCTAGTTGAGAACACCTTTATTTAACCGGGTAGACTAGATGAGAACACCTTTATTTAACCGGGTAGGCTAGTTGAGAACACCTTTATTTAACCAGGTGGGCTAGTTGAGAACACCTTTATTTAACCAGGTGGGCTAGTTGAGAACACCTTTATTTAACCAGGTGGGCTAGACTAGATGAGAACACCTTTATTTAACCGGGTAGGCTAGTTGAGAACACCTTTATTTAACCAGGTGGGCTAGTTGAGAACACCTTTATTTAACCAGGTAGGCTAGTTGAGAACACCTTTATTTAACCAGGTAGGCTAGTTGAGAACACCTTTATTTAACCAGGTAGGCGAGTTGAGAACACCTTTATTTAACCAGGTAGGCTAGTTGAGAACACCTTTATTTAACCGGGTAGACTAGATGAGAACACCTTTATTTAACCGGGTAGGCTAGTTGAGAACACCTTTATTTAACCAGGTGGGCTAGTTGAGAACACCTTTATTTAACCAGGTGGGCTAGTTGAGAACACCTTTATTTAACCGAGTAGACTAGATGAGAACACCTTTATTTAACCGGGTAGGCTAGTTGAGAACACCTTTATTTAACCAGGTGGGCTAGTTGAGAACACCTTTATTTAACCAGGTAGGCTAGTTGAGAACACCTTTATTTAACCAGGTAGGCTAGTTGAGAACACCTTTATTTAACCAGGTAGGCGAGTTGAGAACACCTTTATTTAACCAGGTAGGCTAGTTGAGAACACCTTTATTTAACCAGGTAGGCTAGTTGAGAACACCTTTATTTAACCAGGTGGGCTAGTTGAGAACACCTTTATTTAACCTGGTAGGCTAGTTGAGAACACATTTATTTAACCAGGTGGGCTAGTTGAGAACACCTTTATTTAACCAGGTAGGCTAGTTGAGAACACCTTTATTTAACCAGGTAGGCTAGTTGAGAACACCTTTATTTAACCAGGTAGGCTAGTTGAGAACACCTTTATTTAACCAGGTAGGCTAGTTGAGAACACCTTTATTTAACCAGGTAGGCTAGTTGAGAACACCTTTATTTAACCTGGTAGGCTAGTTGAGAACACCTTTATTTAACCAGGTGGGCTAGTTGAGAACACCTTTATTTAACCAGGTAGGCTAGTTGAGAACAAGTTCTCATTTACAACTGCGACCTGGCCAAGATAAAGCATAGCAGTGTGAACAGACAACAACACAGAGTTACACATGGAGTAAACAATAAACAAGTCAATAACACAGTAGAAAAAACAAGAGTCTATATACATTGTGTGCAAAAGCCATGAGGAGGTAGGCGAATAATTACAATTTAGCAGATTAACACTGGAGTGATAAATGATCAGATGGTCATGTACAGGTAGAGATACTGGTGTGCAAAAGAGCAGAAAAGTAAATAAATAAAAACAGTATGGGGATGAGGTAGGTAAATTGGGTGGGCTATTTACCGATGGACTATGTACAGCTGCAGCGATTGGTTAGCTGCTCAGATAGCAGATGTTTAAAGTTGGTGAGGGAGATAAAAGTCTCCAACTTCAACGATTTTTGCAATTCTTTCCAGTCACAGGCAGCAGAGAACTGGAAGGAAAGGCGGCCAAATGAGGTGTTGGCTTTAGCGATGATCAGTGAGATACACCTGCTGGAGCGCGTGCTACGGGTGGGTGTTGCCATTGTGACCAGTGAACTGAGATAAGGCGGAGCTTTACCTAGCATGGACTTTTAGATGACCTGGAGCCAGTGGGTCTGGCGACGAATATGTAGCGAGGGCCAGCCGACTAGAGCATACAGGTCGCAGTGGTGGGTGGTATAAGGTCCTTTAGTAGCAAAGCCGATGGCACTGTGATAAACTGCATCCAGTTTGCTGAGTAGAGTGTTGGAAGCGATTTTGTAGATGACATCGCCGAAGTCGAGGATCGGTAGGATAGTCAGTTTTACTAGGGTAAGTTTGGCGGCGTGAGTGAAGGAGGCTTTGTTGCTAAATAGAAAGCCGATTCTAGATTTGATTTTGGTATGATATTTTGGTTTGATATGAGTCTGGAAAGAGAGTTTACAGTCTAGCCAGACACCTAGGTACTTGTAGATGTCCACATATTCTAGGTCGGAACCATCCAGGGTGGTGATGCTAGTCGGGCATGCGGGTGCAGGCAGCAAACGGTTGAAAAGCATGCATTTGGTTTTACTTGCGTTTAAGAGCAGTTGGAGGCCACGGAAGGAGTGTTGTATGGCATTGAAGCTCGTTTGGAGGTTAGATAGCACAGTGTCCAAGGAAGGGCCAGAAGTATACAGAATGGTGTCATCTGCGTAGAGGTGGATCAGGGAATCGTCCGCAGCAAGAGCAACATCATTGATATATACAGAGAAAAGAGTCGGCCCGAGAATTGAACCCTGTGGCACCTCCATAGAGACTGCCAGAGGACCGGACAACATTCTCTACCATAAGCTGCCTCCAACGTCATTTTAGAGAATTTGGCAGTATGTACAACCGGCCTCACAACCTCAAACCACGTGTAACCACGCTAGCCCAGGACCTCCACTTCCAGCTGCTTCACCTGTGGCATCATTTACATTTACATTTACATTTACATTTACATTTACATTTAAGTCATTTAGCAGACGCTCTTATCCAGAGCGACTTACAAATTGGTGCATTCACCTTATGACATCCAGTGGAACAGTCACTTTACAATAGTGCATCTAAAACTTAAGGGGGGGGGGTGAGAGGGATTACTTATCCTATCCTAGGTATTCCTTAATGAGGTGGGGTTTCAGGTGTCTCCGGAAGGTGGTGATTGACTCCGCTGTCCTGGCGTCGTGAGGGAGTTTGTTCCACCATTGGGGGGGCCAGGGCAGCGAACAGTTTTGACTGGGCTGAGCGGGAGCTGTACTTCCTCAGTGGTAGGGAGGCGAGCAGGCCAGAGGTGGATATGAACGCAGTGCCCTTGTTTGGGTGTAGGGCCTGATCAGAGCCTGGAGGTACTGAGGTGCCGTTCCCCTCACAGCTCCGTAGGCAAGCACCATGGTCTTGTAGCGGATGCGAGCTTCAACTGGAAGCCAGTGGAGAGAACGGAGGAGCGGGGTGACGTGAGAGAACTTGGGAAGGTTGAACACCAGACGGGCTGCGGCGTTCTGGATGAGTTGAAGGGGTTTAATGGCACAGGCAGGGAGCCCAGCCAACAGCGAGTTGCAGTAATCCAGACGGGAGATGACAAGTGCCTGGATTAGGACCTGCGCCGCTTCCTGTGTGAGGCAGGGTCGTACTCTGCGGATGTTGTAGAGCATGAACCTACAGGAACGGGCCACCGCCTTGATGTTGGTTGAGAACGACAGGGTGTTGTCCAGGATCACGCCAAGGTTCTTGGCGCTCTGGGAGGAGGACACAATGGAGTTGTCAACCGTGATGGCGAGATCATGGAACGGGCAGTCCTTCCCCGGGAGGAAGAGCAGCTCCGTCTTGCCGAGGTTCAGCTTGAGGTGGTGATCCGTCATCCACACTGATATGTCTGCCAGACATGCAGAGATGCGATTCGCCACCTGGTCATCAGAAGGGGGAAAGGAGAAGATTAATTGTGTGTCGTCTGCATAGCAATGATAAGAGAGACCATGTGAGGTTATGACAGAGCCAAGTGACTTGGTGTATAGCGAGAATAGGAGAGGGCCAAGAACAGAGCCCTGGGGGACACCAGTGGTGAGAGCGCGTGGTGAGGAGACAGATTCTCGCCACGCCACCTGGTAGGAGCGACCTGTCAGGTAGGACGCAATCCAAGCGTGGGCCGCGCCGGAGATGCCCAACTCGGAGAGGGTGGAGAGGAGGATCTGATGGTTCACAGTATCGAAGGCAGCCGATAGATCTAGAAGGATGAGAGCAGAGGAGAGAGAGTTAGCTTTAGCAGTGCGGAGCGCCTCCGTGATACAGAGGAGAGCAGTCTCAGTTGAATGACTAGTCTTGAAACCTGACTGATTTGGATCAAGAAGGTCATTCAGAGAGAGATAGCGGGAGAGCTGGCCAAGGACGGCACGTTCAAGAGTTTTGGAGAGAAAAGAAAGAAGGGATACTGGTCTGTAATTGTTGACATCGGAGGGATCGAGTGTAGGTTTTTTCAGAAGGGGTGCAACTCTCGCTCTCTTGAAGACGGAAGGGACGTAGCCAGCGGTCAGGGATGAGTTGATGAGCGAGGTGAGGTAAGGGAGAAGGTCTCCGGAAATGGTCTGGAGAAGAGAGGAGGGGATAGGGTCAAGCGGGCAGGTTGTTGGGCGGCCGGCCGTCACAAGACGCGAGATTTCATCTGGAGAGAGAGGGGAGAAAGAGGTCAGAGCACAGGGTAGGGCAGTGTGAGCAGAACCAGCGGTGTCGTTTGACTTAGCAAACGAGGATCGGATGTCGTCGACCTTCTTTTCAAAATGGTTGACAAAGTCATCTGCAGAGAGGGAGGAGGGGGGGAGGGGGAGGAGGATTCAGGAGGGAGGAGAAGGTGGCAAAGAGCTTCCTAGGGTTAGAGGCAGATGCTTGGAATTTAGCGTGGTAGAAAGTGGCTTTAGCAGCAGAGACATAGGAGGAAAATGTAGAGAGGAGGGAGTGAAAGGATGCCAGGTCCGCAGGGAGGCGAGTTTTCCTCCATTTCCGCTCGGCTGCCCGGAGCCCTGTTCTGTGAGCTCGCAATGAGTCATCGAGCCACGGAGCGGGAGGGGAGGACCAGCCGGCCTGGAGGATAGGGGACATAGAGAGTCAAGGGATGCAGAGAGGGAGGAGAGGAGGGTTGAGGAGGCAGAATCAGGAGATAGGTGGGAGAAGGTTTGAGCAGAGGGAAGAGATGATAGGATGGAAGAGGAGAGAGTAGCGGGGGAGAGAGAGCGAAGGTTGGGACGGCGCGATACCATCCGAGTAGGGGCAGTGTGGGAGGTGTTGGATGAGAGCGAGAGGGAAAAGGATACAAGGCAGTGGTCGGAGACTTGGAGGGGAGTTGCAATGAGGTTAGTGGAAGAACAGCATCTAGTAAAGATGAGGTCGAGCGTATTGCCTGCCTTGTGAGTAGGGGGGGAAGGTGAGAGGGTGAGGTCAAAAGAGGAGAGGAGTGGAAAGAAGGAGGCAGAGAGGAAAGAGTCAAAGGTAGATGTGGGGAGGTTAAAGTCGCCCAGAACTGTGAGAGGTGAGCCGTCCTCAGGAAAGGAGCTTATCAAGGCATCAAGCTCATTGATGAACTCTCAGAGGGAACCTGGAGGGCGATAAATGATAAGGATGTTAATCTTGAAAGGGCTAGTAACTGTGACAGCATGGAATTCAAAGGAGGCGATAGACAGATGGGTAAGGGGAGAAAGAGAGAATGACCACTTGGGAGAGATGAGGATCCCGGTGCCACCACCCCGCTGACCAGACGCTCTCGGGGTGTGCGAGAACACGTGGGCGGACGAAGAGAGAGCAGTAGGAGTAGCAGTGTTGTCTGTGGTGATCCATGTTTCCGTCAGTGCCAAGAAGTCGAGGGACTGGAGGGAGGCATAGGCTGAGATGAACTCTGCCTTGTTGACCGCAGATTGGCAGTTCCAGAGGCTACCGGAGACCTGGAACTCCACGTGGGTCGTGCGCGCTGGGACCACCAGAGTAGGGTGGCCGCGGCCACGCGGTGTGGAGCGTTTGTATGGTCTGTGCAGAGAGGAGAGAACAGGGATAAACAGACACATAGTTGACAGGCTACAGAAGAGGCTACGCTAATGCAAAGGAGATTGGTGGGGGGTAATAAAGCCCTTTTGTGGGGAAAAACTCATTCGGATTGGCTGGGCCTGGCTCCCCAGTGGGTGAGCCTATGCCCTGCCAGGCCCACCCAGGGCTGCACCTCTGCCCAGTCATATGAAATCCATAGATTAGGGCCTAACGCATTTATTTAAATTGATGGATTTCCTTATGTGAACTGTTACTCAGTAAAATGTTTGAAATTGTTGCATGTTGCGTTTATATTTTAGGTCAGTATACATTGAATAATACAAGCTCTTTGAATGTTCTCTCACTGGTATCCACTCACTTATTTTGGTAATGTGCTGCATGACAGATAGCTGCACAAAACATTAGCAGTCCAGGCAGTAGACGGTACTTCAAGCCCCATGGTGTCTGGTTCTGCTCTTGGGGGTGGTGGTAGCCTTGAGGTTCGAGTGGGTTGCCGGTGCAAACCGAATACCAGTGCAAACCGGAAACAGTTTTTAGGGAGGGCTGTGGCTGAAGCTGTGCTACTCCTTAGCTTGTCGTGTTCGGTGTGTAATGTGTTGGGTATTGTGTCAGCAATACCTATATCATTGCAAATGGAAATCATGGAAAATATATATTCTATTCTAATGCAGCAGTCAAAAACTATGGACCATTTAGGTTTTCATAATGTGTTGTGTTAATAAAGGCAAGGACAAATCTATGTATTATTTAATGTGCTTACTAAACACAATATGTTCAAGTAATCTACATTCTACTCTGAGTACCTACATAGTGTGTGTACAATATATGGTGGAGCTTTGCTCCCTCTGCTGGACATGGATAGGTAGTGCAGAGAGGGAGAGGGAAACTATTGCATGTTGAAGCAGTACCCACTGAGTGGACAACATACTGGGCACTCTTTCCATGACATAGACTGACCAGGTTAAAGCTATGACCCCTTATTGATGTCACTTGTTAAATCCACTTCAACCAGTGTAGATGAAGGGGATGAGACAGGTTAAAGGAGTATTTTAAGCCTTGAGACAATTGAGACATGGATTGTGTATGTGTGCCATTCAGAGGGTGAATGAGCAAGACAAAATATTTAAGTGCCTTTGAACTGGCTATGGTAGTGCCAGGCACACCAGTCTGTGTCAAGAACTGCAATGCTGCTGCTGTTTTTCACGCTCAACAGTTTCCCATGCGTACCAAGAATTGTTAACCACCCAAAGGACATCCAGTCAACTTGACACAACTGTGGGAGACAGTAGAGTCAACATGGGCCCTGTAGAACACTTTTAACACCTTGTAGAGTGCTCCGATGAATTGAGGCTGTTCTGAGGGCAAAAGGAGGGGATTACAACTCAACATTAGGAAGGTGTTCACCATGGATTACAGGCAACATTCGCACTTAGCTAAAGGGTAGAACTGCCGCTTTCAAGGTACGGGACTCTAACCCGGAAACTTACAAGAATTCCAGCTATGCCCTACAAACCAACAAACCATCAAACAGGCAAAGTGTCAATACAGGGCTAAGATTGAACCATACTACACTGGCTCCGATGCTCGTCTTATGTGGCAGGGCTTGCAAACTATTACAGACTACAAAGGGAAGCACAGCCTCGAGCTGCCCAGTGACACGAGCCTACCAGACGAGCTAAATCACTTCTATGCTCGCTTCGAGGCAAGTAACACTGAGGCATGCATGAGAGCATCAGCTGTTCCGGACAACTGTGTGATCACGCTCTCCGTAGCCGACGTGAGTAAGACCCTTAAACAGGTCAACATACACAAGGCTGCGGGGCCAGATGGATTACCAGGACATGTGCTCCGGGCATGTGTTGACCAACTGGCAGGTGTCTTCACTGACATTTTCAACATGTCCCTGATTGAGTCTGTAATACCAACATGTTTCAAGCAGACCACCATAGTCCCTGGCCCAAGAACACAAAGGCAACCTGCCTAGATGACTACAGACCCGTAGCACTCACATCAACACCATTATCCCAGAAACCCTAGATCCACTCCAATTTGCATACCGCCCAAACAGATCCACAGATGATGCAATCTCTATTGCACTCCACACTGCCCTTTCCCACCTGGACAAAAGGAACACTTATGTGAGAATGTTATTCATTGACTACAGCTCAGCGTTCAACACCATAGTACCCTGAAAGCTCATCACTAAGCTAAGGATTATGGGACTAAACACTTCTCTCTGCAACTGGATCCTGGACTTCCTGACGGGCCGCCCCCAGGTGGTGAGAGTAGGTAGCAACACATCTGCCAGGCCGATCCTCAACACTGGGGATCCCCAGGGGTGCATGCTCTGTCCCCTCCTGTACTCCCTGTTCACCCACGACTGCATGGCCAGGCACGACTCCAACACCATCATTGAGTTTGCAGACGACACAACAGTGATCAATTTTCATTTGGAAGAGTCAGCTTTTTAAACCAACATGGCTCAGTTTAAAGTGTTTTTACATTGTAGTAAAAGAGGAGAGGGCACGACAAAGCCTATTCCCCCTCAGGAAACTAAAAAGATTTGGCATGGGTCCTGAGATCCTCAAAAGCTTCTACAGCTGCAACATCGAGAGCATCCTGACTGGTTGCATCACTGCCTGGTAGGGCAATTGCTCGGCCTCCGACCGCAAGGCACTACAGAGGGTAGTGTGAACGGCCCGGTACACCATTGGGGCTAAGCTGCCTGCCATCCAGGACTTCTACACCAGGTGGTGTCAGAGGAAAGCCCTAAAAATTGTCAAAGACCCCAGCCACCCCAGTCATAGACTGTTCTCTCTACTACCTCATGGCAAGCGGTACCGGAGTGCCAAGTCTAGGACAAAAATGCTTCTCAACAGTTTTAACCCCAAAGCCATAAGACTCCTGAACTGTTAATGAAATGGCTACCTGGACTATTTGCATTGTGTGCCCCCCCCACGCTTCTGCTACTCTCTGTTTATAATATATGCATAGTCACTTTAACTATACATTTATATACATACTACCTCAATTGGGCCGACCAACCAGTGCTCCCACACTGTTGCTAACCGGGCTATCTGCATTGTGTCCAGCCACCCACCACCCGCCAACCCCTCTTTTACATTACTGCTACTCTCTGTTCATTATATATGCATAGTCACGTTAACCATATCTACATGTACATTCTACCTCAATCAGCCTGACTAACCGGTGTCTGTATGTAGCCTCGCTACTGTATATAGCCTGTCTTTTTACTGTTGTTTTATTTCTTTACCTACCTATTGTTCACCCAATACCTTCTTGCACTATTGGTTAGAGCCTGTAAGTAAGCATTTCACTGTAAGGTTGTATTCGGCGCACGTGACAAATAAACTTTGATTTGATTTAACAGGTTTTTACCCACATGACCCAGCAGGAGGTATGGTAGAGGAATCCCCTGCTTTTGACCACATCACCCAGAATGGACTGTGGTGTTTCCAGGGCCCAGCCCACCGTGTATAAACTAGAAACACGGTGGGCTGGGCCCTGGGGTGTTTTAACTAGAAACACGGTGGGCTGGGCCCTGGGTTGTATTAACTAGAAACACGGTGGGCTGGGCCCTGGGGTGTATTAACTAGAAACACGGTGGGCTGGGCCCTGGAGTGTATTAACTAGAAACACGGTGGGTTGGGCCCTGGAGTGTATTAACTAGAAACACGGTGGGCTGGGCCCTGGAGTGTATTAACTAGAAACACAGTGGGCTGGGCCCTGGGGTGTATTAACTAGAAACACGGTGGGTTGGGCCCTGGAGTGTATTAACTAGAAACACGGTGGGCTGGGCCCTGGGGTGTATTAACTAGAAACACGGTGGGCTGGGCCCTGGAGTGTATTAACTAGAAACACGGTGGGTTGGGCCCTGGAGTGTATTAACTAGAAACACGGTGGGTTGGGCCCTGGAGTGTATTAACTAGAAACACGGTGGGCTGGGCCCTGGAGTGTATTAACTAGAAACACGGTGGGCTGGGCCCTGGAGTGTATTAACTAGAAACACGGTGGGTTGGGCCCTGGAGTGTATTAACTAGAAACACGGTGGGCTGGGCCCTGGAGTGTATTAACTAGAAACACAGTGGGCTGGGCCCTGGAGTGTATTAACTAGAAACACGGTGGGCTGGGCCCTGGGGTGTATTAACTAGAAACACGGTGGGCTGGGCCCTGGAGTGTATTAACTAGAAACACGGTGGGTTGGGCCCTGGAGTGTATTAACTAGAAACACGGTGGGTTGGGCCCTGGAGTGTATTAACTAGAAACACGGTGGGCTGGGCCCTGGAGTGTATTAACTAGAAACACGGTGGGCTGGGCCCTGGAGTGTATTAACTAGAAACACGGTGGGTTGGGCCCTGGAGTGTATTAACTAGAAACACGGTGGGCTGGGCCCTGGAGTGTATTAACTAGAAACACAGTGGGCTGGGCCCTGGAGTGTATTAACTAGAAACACGGTGGGCTGGGCCCTGGAGTGTATTAACTAGAAACACGGTGGGCTGGGCCCTGGAGTGTATTAACTAGAAACACGGTGGGTTGGGCCCTGGAGTGTATTAACTAGAAACACGGTGGGCTGGGCCCTGGAGTGTATTAACTAGAAACACAGTGGGCTGGGCCCTGGAGTGTATTAACTAGAAACACGGTGGGCTGGGCCCTGGAGTGTATTAACTAGAAACACGGTGGGTTGGGCCCTGGAGTGTATTAACTAGAAACACGGTGGGCTGGGCCCTGGAGTGTATTAACTAGAAACACAGTGGGCTGGGCCCTGGAGTGTATTAACTAGAAACACGGTGGGCTGGGCCCTGGAGTGTATTAACTAGAAACACGGTGAGTTGGGCCCTGGAGTGTATTAACTAGAAACACAGTGGGCTGGGCCCTGGAGTGTATTAACTAGAAACACGGTGGGCTGGGCCCTGGAGTGTATCCACTAGAAACACGGTGGGTTGGGCCCTGGAGTGTATTAACTAGAAACACGGTGGGTTGGGCCCTGGAGTGTATTAACTAGAAACACGGTGGGTTGGGCCCTGGAGTGTATTAACTAGAAACACGGTGGGCTGGGCCCTGGAGTGTATTAACTAGAAACACGGTGGGCTGGGCCCTGGGGTGTTTTAACTAGAAACACAGTGGGCTGGGCCCTGGAGTGTATTAACTAGAAACACGGTGGGCTGGGCCCTGGAGTGTATTAACTAGAAACACGGTGGGCTGGGCCCTGGGGTGTTTTAACTAGAAACACAGTGGGCTGGGCCCTGGGGTGTTTTAACTAGAAACCAAAAGTGGAACCCAGGCTACCTAAGTATGATTCTCAATCAGAGACAACTAACAACACCTGCCTCTGACTGAGAACCATACTAGGCCGAACACAAAAACCAACATTGAAAAACAAACATAGACTGCCCACCCCAACTCACGCCCTGACCATACTAAAACAAAGAATAAAATAACAGAACTATAGTCAGAACGTGACAACGGTGGGCTGGGCCATGGGGTGTATTAACTAGGTACCAATTTATTTTGTTTTTTGCGGAACAGGGAGGGACTATCTTTAATTTGTCCAATATGACAAGTTTTTACTTTGCAAAAACGTTTTGCTACACACTGTAGCACAAGTATCACTTGTTTTGCTGCAAATCCTCACTTGTTTAGTTGTGAAGACACCATGGATAAGAAAATGAAAAGCATCCCCATCCGGGCTTAGAAACTAATAGAGAGAAACAGGCTATTGAATCATCTATTGACCTGTCGTTATGCCCTTGAGCAAGGCACTCACCACTAAACTGCTCTCCAGCCAGGGGCTCTGCTCATTGGCTGACCCTGTGCCTCTCAACATGTGTGTATTTCGAGGTTGTGTGGGGGACATTTAAGTATCCATTCTATACGTGTATATTGTATTCTATTCTTTGTCTATTCTATTCTACAGGTATATGTGTATATTCTATTGTATATGTGTATATTATATTCTATATATGTATATTCTATAGGTGTATATTATATTCTATTCTACAGGTATATGTGTATAGTCTATTCTATATGTGTATATTCTATTCTATATTTGTATATTCTATACGTGTATATTCTATTCTATACGTGTATACTATGTTTTATTCTATAAGTGTATATTTTATTCTATATGTGTATATTCTATATGTGTATATTCTGTTCTATATGTGTATATTCTATTCTATATGTGTATATTCTATTCTATATTTGTATATTCTATACGTGTATACTCTATTCTATACGTTTATACTATGTTTTATTCTATAAGTGTAAATTTGATTCTATATGTGTATATTCTATATGTGTATATTCTATTATATATGTGTATATTCTATTCTATACGTGTATATTCTATTCTATATGTGTATATTCTATACGTGTATATTATTTTCTGTAAGTTTATATTCTATTTCATTATATACGTGTATATTTTATTCTATTCTACAGGTATATGTGTATATTTTATTTGATTCTATATGTGTATATTTGATTCTAAATGTGTATATTCTATTCTGTATGTGTATATTCTATTCTAAATGTGTATATTCTATTTTATATGTGTATATTCTATTTTATTCTATACGTGTATATTCTTTCTATATGTGCATATTCTATTTGATTCTATATGTGTAAATTCTATTCTATACGTGTACAGTTGAAGTTGGAAGTTTACATACACCTTCGCCAAATACATTTAAACTCTGGTTTTCACCATTCCTGACATTTAATCCAAGTAAAAAATTCCATGTTTTAGGTCAGTTAGGATCACTACTTTATTTTAAGAATGTAAAATGTCAGAATAATAGTAGAGAGTGATTTATTTCAGCTTTATTTCTTTCATCACATTCCCAGTGGGTCAGAAGTTTACATACACTCAATTAGTATTTGGTAGCATTGCCTTTAAAATGTTTAACTTGGGGCAAATGTTTTGGGTAGCCTACATATGTACATTATATTCTATATGTTTATTCTATTCTATATGTGAATATTCTATTTTCAGCTATATATGTATATTCTATTTTATTCTAGATGTGTATATTTTATTCTGAACATGTATTTTCTATTCTGTATATGTATATTCTATATTTTATTCTATATCTGTATATTCTATATGTGTATATTCTATTCTATATGTGTATATTCTATTCTATATGTGTATATTCTATTCTATACATTTTATTTTTTACGTATATATTTTCTTCTATTCTACAGGTATATGTGTAGATTCTAGTCTATTCTATATGTGTATATTCTATTCAATATATGTATATTCTATAGGTGTATATTATATTCTATTCTACAGGTATATGTGTATGTTCTATTCTGTACCTATATATTCTATACGTATATATTCAATTTGATTCTATAAGTGTATATTCTATTCTATATTTATATATTATATTATGTGTGTATTTTCAATTTTATTCCATATGTTTATATATTATTATATAGGTTTATATTCTATACTATATTCTACGGGTATATGTGTATTTTCTATTCTATATGTGTATATTTGATTCTATACTATACATGTATATTCTATTCTATTCTACAGGCATATGCGTATATTGTATTCTATTCTATAGGCGTATATTGTATTCTATTCTATACGTGTTTATTCTATTCTACAGGAATATGTGTATATTCTATTCTATAGGTGTATATTGTATTCTATTCTATACATGTATATTCAGTTCTATTTTACAAGTGTTTATTATATTATATACGTTACTTTTCTATTCGACATGTGTCTATTCTGTTGTATATATGTAGGTTATATTCTATTCTAAGGGACTTGCAGGCTCTGGGACCTGCTATTTGATGGATTATGGATGTAGCCTATTGTAGCCTATATGTTAAACAATGAATGTGAAGAACAGGGACCAGATGTCCTCTTCTATTTCATTTGAATTTCACACTGTAACTATATTCTTAATGTGGTTAGCCTTACATGTAAATCCAGATCTAATCACATGACAGTGGAGCATGCCTCTATTATGTAACAATATGTCGGCTATCCACTAGCAGTCATCGTACGATCCAATGCCATGTGACGCCACTTCCCCGGGATAGGAGGCGTTGTCCCACGGTTCTGCTGCTCAGCCGTCACTTCTATGCAGAAACCGGCTATCCTGCAAAGGGACACTAGACAAAGCCTATACATACAATCGAACGGTGCAGGTATTTTTGTGTCTACGTTCGTGCTATTATTAGGGGTTGCTTGTCCAGGATATAGGCTACGTTGAAATATCATATATAATATAATCGTAGTCTTTTCGTGCACAAAATGATCAAGAACGGACATCACCCAATGAACACAACAGGGAAAGATGCAGGGACGAACGTCGGCGCTACAGCTTGCAGTCCGGAGAAGAGAAGACGAACCATCCGGGTGTGGTGTGACGGGTGGTGAGTGATACAGAATAACATTACAGTGACAGCTAGATATAAGGCCTGTGTGGCTACATTGTTGTCCTGTGCATGCATGCATACAATTAAATGAGGCATGCCCACCTCTATGATACTTACACAAATATAGTATATTTCAAAGATTGTATATTTTAATGTGGGGAAACGTAGCATCATTTCACCATGTATCTGATGTCCACTGAACTGTCCATAGCCAATATGCACTTCTTACAAATACTGCCATAAACATGCTTGTTCCATTCCGTCGGCATCCCGCCTGTCAAAACAAAAAGGTGTTTCAATAGGCTGCCGCATCACATGCCAGGTATGTTTACCTACCAGTCTTACTCTCAGTAATGGCGACATGCCACCACGGTATTCACTTTGCATCTTATTCGAGCGATAGGGTAGGCTATGCACGGCGACCGTAGCCTAGGCGAACTGCATTCACGCATAGTGTGCATACATACATTGGGTGGTTAGAGCTTTGGACTAGTAACCGGAAGGTTGCAAGTTCAAACCCCCGAGCTTACAAGGTACAAATCAGTCGTTCTGCCCCTGAACAGGCAGTTAACCCACTGTTCCTAGGCCCTCATTGAAAATAAGAATTTGTTCTTAACTGACTTGCCTGGTGAAATAAAGGTAAAATAATACAATTGGAGAAGGGTGCTATTGTGCCTGGCAATTTGGGGTGTTCCTGCATGTGGATGTTCCTACATCTGCAGGAACTTCTCTTTATATTTATTGTCCCCAGCATAAGGGGACTGTGTAAATGTTTACGTTTGGGAGATGTAGGGGGCTCCAGTACAGTTGGTGGCGTTAATGCACAATAACGTTGGATGCCAGCCACCGATAAACGCCACAGAAGGGGTGGGGTGACAACGGTAGTTCGTGTCCTTCTCCCCTTGCCTGACAGCCACTGTTTTCCCGCAGTTCAGGTAACGACGGCGAGGCCCAGGTGTTCAGCAGGTGGGAGAGAAGTACACCGTGTGCTAGTTTAGCCAGGACTCCCTTACACAGCAGGAGGACTCTGTTACACAATCAGAATGAGTTTTTCCCCACAAAAGGGCTTTATTACAGACATAAATACTCCTCAGTTTCATCAGCTGTCTGGGTGGCTGGTCTCAGATGGTCCCGCAGGTGAAGAAGCCGGATGTGGAGGTCCTGGGCTGGCGTGGTTACACGTGGTCTGTGGTGGTGAGGCCAGTTGGACATACTTCCAAATTCTCTAAAACCCCATTGGAGGCGGCTTATGGTAGAGAAATTGACATTAATTTCTCTGGCAACAACTCTGGTGGACATTCCTGCAATCAGCATGCCAATTGCACGCTCCCTCAAACTTGATACATCTGTGGCATTGTGTTGTGTGACAAAGCTGCACATTTTAGAGTGGCCTTTTATTGTCCCCAGCATAAGGGGACTGTGTAATGATCATGCTGTTTGATAAGCTTATTGATATGCCACACCTGTCAAGTGGGTAGATTATCTTGGTAAAGGAGAAATGTTCCCTAACAGGGATGTAAACAAATTTGTGCACAAAATTTGAGAGAAATATGTTTTTTGTGCGTATGAAATAAATCTTGGTTCTTTTTTTTTTAGCTCATGAAACATGGGACCAACACTAAATGTTGTGTTTATATTTTTGTTCAGAATATCAAGCTAGCTAGTACATGGTGTTGCCCTAGTTCCCAATCTGCTGTGCTAGCGGGGAGGCTTGGACGACCGGTAGATCGTGTCCTTCAAACCCCTCCTGCCAAGCACGTTTTTTTTATCTGGTACACAGCAGGCGGGGGCGACACCATGTACAAGCTAACTAGCAATCTAGCACACAGTGTCGCTAACTAGTTATTTAACTAGCACACAGTGTTGCTCTAGCACACAGTGTTGCCCTATCCTCCCGGCATTCATGCAGGAACCAATAGGGTGCTCGAAGGGGGGCGTTCATGCAGGAACCAATAGGGTGCTCGAAGGGGGGCGTTCATGCAGGAACCAATAGAGTGCTCGAAGGGGGGCGTTCATGCAGGAACCAATAGAGTGCTCGAAGGGCGGAGTTCATGCAGGAACCAATAGGGTGCTCGAAGGGGGCATTCATGCAGGAACCAATAGGGTGCTCGAAGGGGGCGTTCATGCAGGAACCAATAGGGTGCCCGAAGGGGGCATTCATGCAGGAACCAATAGGGTGCTCGAAGGGGGCGTTCATGCAGGAACCAATAGGGTGCTCGAAGTGGGGCGTTCATGCAGGAACCAATAGGGTGCTCGAAGGGGGCGTTCATGCAGGAACCAATAGGGTGCTCGAAGGGGGCGTTCATGCAGGAACCAATAGGGTGCTCGAAGGGGGCGTTCATGCAGGAACCAATAGGGTGCTCGAAGGGGGCGTTCATGCAGGAACCAATAGGGTGCTCGAAGGGGGGCGTTCATGCAGGAATGAATGGGATGTTCGATGGGGGGATGTTCATGAAGGAACCAATGGGATGCTTGGGGGGGGGGGGTTCCTGCAGTTATAGGATTGCCCACATGCAGGAATGCCCCGAATTGCGCCTGTAGATTCATGTACACAGTGCAGGTAATACCACCTAAATACCACCAAAGGTAATTCAAGACAGGAAGAGGGACCTCTGAGATAATACCCAGTGTCAACAGTCCACATTCCTTCCAACACACTTCAGGGTACAGTGTCAGTCTTCTACATCTGTCCCTCTTTCCAGGAACAAGGGCGTTTGTTGCATCATGCTACATTTCTTTGCATGTTTGTATTTTGTTGCACGGAATTCATAGTTTTCACAAAATACAGCATGTTACAAACAGCACCACATAGACCTGCACTATAACTCACTCCACCTCCCTGACAGCCACTGTGTTGTGCTGTAGGCGTGTAAACCACAGCACCCTCTTCCTCAGTGTTGTAACCTGCTTATGAAGCAGCCGAGCGCACTGGCAGCGGAAACACTAACAAGCCTGCCATTGTTCCGTGGTCAGAGTTTCTTTCAAAACGGAGTGGTAGTGTGTGGAAACTAAACACTGACATTGTCGACTGTTTCTGCCATGAGAAACACCGCCACACACAATCTCCCCCTGGAGCAGAGTCAGAAGCTATAGGACATGAACCTCACCCACGTCAGGAAAGTAGGAAAGAAAACACGCTTTGAATTCATGCGTGTGAAGATCAGCATTACGGTGGCTTTCTCTGGGAGAATTCCAGTCATTTTGGGTGCAGCCACCTAGCCGTGGTTAGATGGAATGTTGCAGAATGTTTCGGATGCCAGAATATTAATCGGTGCGGTGAGTTCCCAAAGCGTGCCTGTGTTCACAGAGCTCATTTCACGAACCCTTCTAACCCCTCGGCCCACACCTGCCATGTCCATGAAAGTTCATGCCCTGCGGACTCACTCGTCTGTCCTCACTAAATGCAGTACATTGTTTGGCCATACATTGCAGCAGCATCACCATATTCTTGTTGACATCTAGCACCATCAGCATCAGCTGTAGCAGGCCCTAGGAGCGGCACTGGGCAGATTGACTCAGGAAAGGAAATATATATTTGTTTGTCAGTGAGACTTTAGGCTAGATTCTGTCAGATCTGCGCTAGCCAAGACCAACATGGCGGTTGTTTTGGCAGTGTTGGAAGTGAGAGCTGTCAAATCCACAAGCGGACATTGCCATTGGCTGCATGGATTGGCATTAAGAGAAATCCTAACTGGTTTAGAAGTTTGAGCACTGGAATGTGAGCTGTAATCTGCCCCTCTATTCGGCTGATAGAAATCCTCAATTTTGTTTTGTGATTTTCAATTTGAGTGTAATTTTTTCCCAAAATTGCCTACATTTACTCATTCTGAACTTGTAACGCGAGTGGGAGGGGTGTGGCTGTGTGACAATGACCACACAAGAAGACATTCTGCTTTGACGGCTCTAATGCAGTTACACTTCCGACACTGATCTGATTGAATCTAGCCTTAAATCTGCTAAACTATCAATTGTTGGAGTGTTACTTGTCAGTGTAAGTGAGACCTTGTCTGTTTGACTATCTATCCGGACTAGATATTGTAAGGTTGCAAAATTCTGTGAACTTTCAATAAATTCTCTGGTTTTCCCGGAATCCCTGTTGGAGGATTCATGGAATCAGGAGGGAAGAAACAGGAAATCCAGAATTCAAACAGGGTTTCTGGAAAATCAGGGAATTTATTTTGCAATCCTAATCTAGACCCTGTCCTGCCTTTAGGGTTGAAGTTTGAGACATTCTGTTCTTAATTGGTTTCCAGTGACAGAAGTTAGCCAGGGTCCAAGTTAGCAACATCGTCAACTGAGCTCTAAAGTCCACTGACACTCCTCACTCAGGCTTTCACATAGCTGCTGCCAGGCTGTGTTGTGTTCATTAGGCAACAATCAGAAGGGAAAAAAAAACATACTGAAACAGGAAGGGACTACCTGGATGCTCATTTTCATTTACCGTTGCAAAATGTTTGAAAACATGTGTGCCCTAATGAAGACGACCCAGAACACAGCCGATAAACATTCAGTTTACAATCTCAATCAGGTGAGGAGTCATTCTGAGATGATGTCTTTCAGTAAATCCCCAGTAGTAATAATCTGTCAGAGGAAGAGTCATTCTGAGGTGATGTCTGTCAGCATATCCCCAGTAGTAATAATCTCAGTCAGGAAGAGTCATTCTGAGGGGATTTCTGTCAGCATATCCCCAGTAGTAATAATCTGTCAGAGGAAGAGTCATTCTGAGGTGATGTCTGTCAGTAAATCCCCAGTAGTAATAATCTCAGTCAGGAAGAGTCATTCTGAGGGGATTTCTATATATAATATAATATAATAATAATAATAATAATATGTCAGTAGTAATAATTTCAGTCAGGGGAAGAGTCATTCTGAGGTGATGTCTGTCAGTAAATCCCAAATAGTAATAATCTCAGTCAGAGGAAGAGTCATTCTGAGATGATGTCTGTCAGTAAATCCCCAGTAGTAATAATCTCAGTCAGGAAGAGTCATTCTGAGGGGATTTCTGTCAGTAGTAATAATCTCAGTCAGGGGAAGAGTCATTCTGAGGTGATGTCTGTCAGCATATCCCCAGTAGTAATAATCTCAGTCAGAGGAAGAGTCATTCTGAGGTGATGTCTGTCAGCATATCCCCAGTAGTAATAATCTCAGTCAGGGGAAGAGTCATTCTGAGGTGATGTCTGTCAGCATATCCCCAGTAGTAATAATCTCAGTCAGAGGAAGAGTCATTCTGAGATGATGTCTGTCAGTAAATCCCCAGTAGTAATAATCTCAGTCAGGAAGAGTCATTCTGAGGTGATGTCTGTCAGTAAATCCCCAGTAGTAATAATCTCAGTCAGGGGAAGAGTCATTCTGAGGTCTGATGTCTCAGTCAGGAAGAGTCATTCTGAGGTGATGTCTGTCAGCATATCCCCAGTAGTAATAATCTGTCAGAGGAAGAGTCATTCTGAGGTGATGTCTGTCAGCATATCCCCAGTAGTAATAATCTGTCAGAGGAAGAGTCATTCTGAGGTGATGTCTGTCAGTAGTAATAATCTCATTCAGGGGAAGAGGCATTCTGAGGTGATGTCTGTCAGTAAATCCCCAGTAGTAATAATCTCAGTCAGGAAGAGTCATTCTGAGGTGATGTCTGTCAGTAAATCCCCAGTAGTAATAATCTCAGTCAGGAAGAGTCATTCTGAGGTGATGTCTGTCAGTATATCCCCAGTAGTAATAATCTCAGTCAGAGGAAGAGTCATTCTGAGGTGATGTCTGTCAGTAAATCCCCAGTAGTAATAATCTATCAGGGGAAGAGTCATTCTGAGGTGATGTCTGTCAGCATATCCCCAGTAGTAATAATCTCAGTCAGGGGAAGAGTCATTCTGAATGTCTGTCAATATCCCCAGTAGTAATAATCTATCAGGGGAAGAGTCAAACAAAGGTTGTCTGTCAGCAAATCCCCAGTAGTAATAATCTCAGTCAGGGGAGGAGTCATTCTGAGGTGATGTCTGTCAGTAAATCCCCAGTAGTAATAATCTCAGTCAGGAAGAGTCATTCTGAGGTGATGTCTGTCAGCATATCCCCAGTAGTAATAATCTCAGTCAGAGGAAGAGTCATTCTGAGGTGATGTCTGTCAGTAAATCCCCAGTAGTAATAATCTCAGTCAGGAAGAGTCATTCTGAGATGATGTCTGTCAGCATATCCCCAGTAGTAATAATCTCAGTCAGAGGAAGAGTCATTCTGAGGTGATGTCTGTCAGTAAATCCCCAGTAGTAATAATCTATCAGGGGAAGAGTCATTCTGAGGTGATGTCTGTCAGCATATCCCCAGTAGTAATAATCTCAGTCAGGGGAAGAGTCATTCTGAGGTGATGTCTGTCAGTTATCCCCATAGTAATAATCTATCAGAGGAGGAGTCATTCTGAGATGATGTCTGTCAGCATATCCCCAGTAGTAATAATCTCAGTCAGGGGAGGAGTCATTCTGAGGTGATGTCTGTCAGCATATCCCCAGTAGTAATAATCTCAGTCAGGGGAGGAGTCATTCTGAGGTGATGTCTGTCAGCATATCCCCAGTAGTAATAATCTCAGTCAGAGGAAGAGTCATTCTGAGGTGATGTCTGTCAGCATATCCCCAGTAGTAATAATCTCAGTCAGAGGAAGAGTCATTCTGAGGTGATGTCTGTCAGTAAATCCCCAGTAGTAATAATCTCAGTCAGATGAAGAGTCATTCTGAGGTGATGTCTGTCAGTAAATCCCCAGTAGTAATAATCTCAGTCAGAGGAAGAGTCATTCTGAGATGATGTCTGTCAGCATATCCCCAGTAGTAATAATCTCAGTCAGGGAGGAGTCATTCTGAGGTGATGTCTGTCAGTAAATCCCCAGTAGTAATAATCTTAGTCAGGTGAGGAGTCATTCTGAGGTGATGTCTGTCAGCATATCCCCAGTAGTAATAATCTCAGTCAGAGGAAGAGTCATTCTGAGATGATGTCTGTCAGTAAATCCCCAGTAGTAATAATCTCAGTCAGGGGAAAAGTCATTCTGAGGTGATGTCTGTCAGCATATCCCCAGTGAATAATCAGTCAGGGGAGGAGTCATTCTGAGGTGATGTCTGTCAGTAGTAATAATCTCAGTCAGGGGGGAGTCATTCTGAGGTGATGTCTGTCAGTAAATCCCCAGTAGTAATAATCTTAGTCAGGTGAGGAGTCATTCTGAGGTGATGTCTGTCAGCATATCCCCAGTAGTAATAATCTCAGTCAGAGGAAGAGTCATTCTGAGGTGATGTCTGTCAGTAAATCCCCATAGTAATAATCTCAGTCAGAGGAAGAGTCATTCTGAGATGATGTCTGTCAGGATATCCCCAGTAGTAATAATCTCAGTCAGGGGAGGAGTCATTCTGAGGTGATGTCTGTCAGTAAATCCCCAGTAGTAATAATCTTAGTCAGGTGAGGAGTCATTCTGAGGTGATGTCTGTCAGCATATCCCCAGTAGTAATAATCTCAGTCAGAGGAAGAGTCATTCTGAGATGATGTCTGTCAGTAAATCCCCAGTAGTAATAATCTCAGTCAGGGGAAGTCATTCTGAGGTGATGTCTGGCATATCCCCAGTAGTAATAATCTGAGTCAGGGGAGGAGTCATTCTGAGGTGATGTCTGTCAGTAGTAATAATCTCAGTCAGGGGAGGAGTCATTCTGAGGTGATGTCTGTCAGTAAATCCCCAGTAGTAATAATCTTAGTCAGGTGAGGAGTCATTCTGAGGTGATGTCTGTCAGCATATCCCCAGTAGTAATAATCTCAGTCAGAGGAAGAGTCATTCTGAGGTGATGTCTCTCAGAAATCTTCAGTAGTAATAATCTATCAGGGGGAAGAGTCATTCTGAGGTGATGTCTGTCAGCATATCCCCAGTAGTAATAATCTCAGTCAGGGGAAGAGTCATTCTGAGGTGATGTCTGTCAGCATATCCCCAGTAGTAATAATCTCTCAGGGGAAGAGTCATTCTGAGATGATGTCTGTCAGCATATCCCCAGTAGTAATAATCTCAGTCAGGGGAAGAGTCATTCTGAGATGATGTCTGTCAGCATATCCCCAGTAGTAATAATCTCAGTCAGGGAAGAGTCATTCTGAGGTGATGTCTGTCAGCATATCCCCAGTAGTAATAATCTCAGTCAGAGGTGAAGAGTCTGTTCTGAGGTGATGATCTGTCAGCATATCCCCAGTAGTAATAATCTCAGTCAGAGGAAGAGTCATTCTGAGGTGATGTCTGTCAGTAAATCCCCAGTAGTAATAATCTAGTCAGGGAAGAGTCATTCTGAGGTGATGTCTGTCAGCATATCCCCAGTAGTAATAATCTCAGTCAGGAAGAATTCTGAGGTGATGTCTGTCAGTAAATCCTCAGTAGAATGTCTGTCAGTAAATCATATCCCCAGTAGTAATAATCTCAGTCCTCTGAGGAAGAGTCATTCTGAGGTGATGTCTGTCAGTAAATCCCCAGTAGTAATAATCTCAGTCAGGAATTCTGAGTCTGTCAGTAAATTCTCAGAGAGTCATTCTGAGATGATGTCTGTCAGCATATCCCCAGTAGTAATAATCTCAGTCAGAGGAAGAGTCATTCTGAGGTGATGTCTGTCAGTAAATCCCCAGTAGTAATAATCTATCAGGGGAAGAGTCATTCTGAGGTGATGTCTGTCAGCATATCCCCAGTAGTAATAATCTCAGTCAGGGGAAGAGTCATTCTGAGGTGATGTCTGTCAGCATGTCCCCAGTAGTAATAATCTATCAGGGGAAGAGTCATTCTGAGGTGATGTCTGTCAGCATATCCCCAGTAGTAATAATCTCAGTCAGGGGAGGAGTCATTCTGAGGTGATGTCTGTCAGTAAATCCCCAGTAGTAATAATCTCAGTCAGGAAGAGTCATTCTGAGGTGATGTCTGTCAGCATATCCCCAGTAGTAATAATCTCAGTCAGAGGAAGAGTCATTCTGAGGTGATGTCTGTCAGTAAATCCCCAGTAGTAATAATCTCAGTCAGGAAGAGTCATTCTGAGATGATGTCTGTCAGCATATCCCCAGTAGTAATAATCTCAGTCAGAGGAAGAGTCATTCTGAGGTGATGTCTGTCAGTAAATCCCCAGTAGTAATAATCTATCAGGGAAGAGTCATTCTGAGGTGATGTCTGTCAGCATATCCCCAGTAGTAATAATCTCAGTCAGGGGAAGAGTCATTCTGAGGTGATGTCTGTCAGCATATCCCCAGTAGTAATAATCTATCAGGGGAGGAGTCATTCTGAGATGATGATGTCTGTCAGCATATCCCCAGTAGTAATAATCTCAGTCAGGGAGGAGTCATTCTGAGGTGATGTCTGTCAGCATATCCCCAGTAGTAATAATCTCAGTCAGGGGAGGAGTCATTCTGAGGTGATGTCTGTCAGCATATCCCCAGTAGTAATAATCTCAGTCAGAGGAAGAGTCATTCTGAGGTGATGTCTGTCAGCATATCCCCAGTAGTAATAATCTCAGTCAGAGGAAGAGTCATTCTGGGTGATGTCTGTCAGTAAATCCCCAGTAGTAATAATCTCAGTCAGATGAAGAGTCATTCTGAGGTGATGTCTGTCAGTAAATCCCCAGTAGTAATAATCTCAGTCAGAGGAAGAGTCATTCTGAGATGATGTCTGTCAGCATATCCCCAGTAGTAATAATCTCAGTCAGGGAGGAGTCATTCTGAGGTGATGTCTGTCAGTAAATCCCCAGTAGTAATAATCTTAGTCAGGTGAGGAGTCATTCTGAGGTGATTCTGTCAGCATATCCCCAGTAGTAATAATCTCAGTCAGAGGAAGAGTCATTCTGAGATGATGTCTGTCAGTAAATCCCCAGTAGTAATAATCTCAGTCAGGGGAAAAGTCATTCTGAGGTGATGTCTGTCAGCATATCCCCAGTAGTAATAATCTCAGTCAGGGAGGAGTCATTCTGAGGTGATGTCTGTCAGTAGTAATAATCTCAGTCAGGGGAGGAGTCATTCTGAGGTGATGTCTGTCAGTAAATCCCCAGTAGTAATAATCTTAGTCAGGTGAGGAGTCATTCTGAGATGTCTGTCAGCATATCCCCAGTAGTAATAATCTCAGTCAGAGGAAGAGTCATTCTGAGGTGATGTCTGTCAGTAAATCCCCAGTAGTAATAATCTCAGTCAGAGGAAGAGTCATTCTGAGATGATGTCTGTCAGCATATCCCCAGTAGTAATAATCTCAGTCAGGGGAGGAGTCATTCTGAGGTGATGTCTGTCAGTAAATCCCCAGTAGTAATAATCTTAGTCAGGTGAGGAGTCATTCTGAGGTGATGTCTGTCAGCATATCCCCAGTAGTAATAATCTCAGTCAGAGGAAGAGTCATTCTGAGATGATGTCTGTCAGTAAATCCCCAGTAGTAATAATCTCAGTCAGGGGAAGAGTCATTCTGAGGTGATGTCTGTCAGCATATCCCCAGTAGTAATAATCTCAGTCAGGGGAGGAGTCATTCTGAGGTGATGTCTGTCAGTAGTAATAATCTCAGTCAGGGGAGGAGTCATTCTGAGGTGATGTCTGTCAGTAAATCCCCAGTAGTAATAATCTTAGTCAGGTGAGGAGTCATTCTGAGGTGATGTCTGTCAGCATATCCCCAGTAGTAATAATCTCAGTCAGAGGAAGAGTCATTCTGAGGTGATGTCTGTCAGTAAATCCCCAGTAGTAATAATCTATCAGGGGAAGAGTCATTCTGAGGTGATGTCTGTCAGCATATCCCCAGTGACTTTTTGTCAGTAATAATCAGTTTTCAGTCAGGGGAAGAGTCATTCTGAGGTGATGTCTGTCAGCATATCCCCAGTAGTAATAATCTATCAGGGGAGGAGTCATTCTGAGATGATGTCTGTCAGCATATCCCCAGTAGTAATAATCTCAGTCAGGGGAAGAGTCATTCTGAGATGATGTCTGTCAGCATATCCCCAGTAGTAATAATCTCAGTCAGGGGAAGAGTCATTCTGAGGTGATGTCTGTCAGCATATCCCCAGTAGTAATAATCTCAGTCAGAGGAAGAGTCATTCTGAGGTGATGTCTGTCAGCATATCCCCAGTAGTAATAATCTCAGTCAGAGGAAGAGTCATTCTGAGGTGATGTCTGTCAGTAAATCCCCAGTAGTAATAATCTATCAGGGGAAGAGTCATTCTGAGGTGATGTCTGTCAGCATATCCCCAGTAGTAATAATCTCAGTCAGGAAGAGTCATTCTGAGGTGATGTCTGTCAGTAAATCCCCAGTAGTAATAATCTCAGTCAGGAAGAGTCATTCTGAGATGATGTCTGTCAGCATATCCCCAGTAGTAATAATCTCAGTCAGAGGAAGAGTCATTCTGAGGTGATGTCTGTCAGTAAATCCCCAGTAGTAATAATCTATCAGGGGAAGAGTCATTCTGAGGTGATGTCTGTCAGCATATCCCCAGTAGTAATAATCTCAGTCAGGGGAAGAGTCATTCTGAGGTGATGTCTGTCAGCATATCCCCAGTAGTAATAATCTATCAGGGGAGGAGTCATTCTGAGGTGATGTCTGTCAGTAGTAATAATCTCAGTCAGGGGAGGAGTCATTCTGAGGTGATGTCTGTCAGCATATCCCCAGTAGTAATAATCTCAGTCAGAGGAAGAGTCATTCTGAGGTGATGTCTGTCAGCATATCCCCAGTAGTAATAATCTCAGTCAGAGGAAGAGTCATTCTGAGGTGATGTCTGTCAGTAAATCCCCAGTAGTAATAATCTCAGTCAGATGAAGAGTCATTCTGAGGTGATGTCTGTCAGTAAATCCCCAGTAGTAATAATCTCAGTCAGAGGAAGAGTCATTCTGAGATGATGTCTGTCAGCATATCCCCAGTAGTAATAATCTCAGTCAGGGGAGGAGTCATTCTGAGGTGATGTCTGTCAGTAAATCCCCAGTAGTAATAATCTTAGTCAGGTGAGGAGTCATTCTGAGGTGATGTCTGTCAGCATATCCCCAGTAGTAATAATCTCAGTCAGAGGAAGAGTCATTCTGAGATGATGTCTGTCAGTAAATCCCCAGTAGTAATAATCTCAGTCAGGGGAAGAGTCATTCTGAGGTGATGTCTGTCAGCATATCCCCAGTAGTAATAATCTCAGTCAGGGGAGGAGTCATTCTGAGGTGATGTCTGTCAGTAGTAATAATCTCAGTCAGGGGAGGAGTCATTCTGAGGTGATGTCTGTCAGTAAATCCCCAGTAGTAATAATCTTAGTCAGGTGAGGAGTCATTCTGAGGTGATGTCTGTCAGCATATCCCCAGTAGTAAAAATCTGTCAGAGGAAGAGTCATTCTGAGGGGATTTCTGTCAGTAGTAATAATCTCAGTCAGAGGAAGAGTCATTCTGAGGGGATTTCTATATATAATAATAATATAATAATAATAATAATAATATGTCAGTAGTAATAATTTCAGTCAGGGGAAGAGTCATTCTGAGGTGATGTCTGTCAGCATATCCCCAGTAGTAATAATCTGTCAGAGGAAGAGTCATTCTGAGGGGATTTCTGTCAGTAGTAATAATCTCAGTCAGGGGAAGAGTCATTCTGAGATGATGTCTGTCAGCATATCCCCAGTAGTAATAATCTTAGTCAGGTGAGGAGTCATTCTGAGGTGATGTCTGTCAGCATTTCCCCAGTAGTAAAAATCTGTCAGAGGAAGAGTCATTCTGAGATGATGTCTGTCAGTAAATCCCCAGTAGTAATAATCTCAGTCAGGAAGAGTCATTCTGAGGGGATTTCTGTCAGTAGTAATAATCTCAGTCAGAGGAAGAGTCATTCTGAGGGGATTTCTATATATAATATAATATAATAATAATAATAATAATATGTCAGTAGTAATAATTTCAGTCAGGGGAAGAGTCATTCTGAGGTGATGTCTGTCAGTAGTAATAATCTCAGTCAGGGGAAGAGTCATTCTGAGGTGATGTCTGTCAGTAAATCCCAAGTAGTAATAATCTCAGTCAGAGGAAGAGTCATTCTGAGATGATGTCTGTCAGTAAATCCCCAGTAGTAATAATCTCAGTCAGGAAGAGTCATTCTGAGGGGATTTCTGTCAGTAGTAATAATCTCAGTCAGGGGAAGAGTCATTCTGAGGTGATGTCTGTCAGCATATCCCCAGTAGTAATAATCTCAGTCAGAGGAAGAGTCATTCTGAGGTGATGTCTGTCAGCATATCCCCAGTAGTAATAATCTGTCAGAGGAAGAGTCATTCTGAGGTGATGTCTGTCAGCATATCCCCAGTAGTAATAATCTCAGTCAGAGGAAGAGTCATTCTGAGGTGATGTCTGTCAGTATATCCCCAGTAGTAATAATCTGTCAGAGGAAGAGTAATTCTGAGGTGATGTCTGTCAGTAGTAATAATCTCAGTCAGGAAGAGTCATTCTGAGGTGATGTCTGTCAGTAAATCCCCAGTAGTAATAATCTGTCTGTCAGAGGAAGAGTTCTGTCAGTAGTAATAATCTCAGTCACATGAAGAGTCATTCTGAGGTGATGTCTGTCAGTAAATCCCCAGTAGTAATAATCTGTCAGAGGAAGAGTAATTCTGAGGTGATGTCTGTCAGGTAATAATCTCAGAGGGGAAGAGTCATTCTGAGGTGATGTCTGTCAGTATATCCCCAGTAGTAATAATCTGTCAGAGGAAGAGTCATTCTGAGGTGATGTCTGTCAGTAGTAATAATCTCATTCAGGGGAAGAGTCATTCTGAGGTGATGTCTGTCAGTAGTAATAATCTCATTCAGGAGAAGAGTCATTCTGAGGTGATGTCTGTCAGTAGTAATAATCTCATTCAGGGGAAGAGTCATTCTGAGGTGATGTCTGTCAGTAGTAATAATCTCAGTCAGGGGAAGAGTCATTCTGGGTGATGTCTGTCAGTAGTAATAATCTCATTCAGGGGAAGAGTCATTCTGAGGTGATGTCTGTCAGTATAATAATCTCATTCAGGGAAGAGGCATTCTGAGGTGATGTCTGTCAATATCTCCAATCCTAACAGATGTAATGACACCATAGATTATCTTTATGAGAGAGATAGCACAAGAAGCCTTTATTGGCCTGTGTCATGTATCTATGGTACATGGTATATCATGTATAGATAGTATATCCAAGCACATTTTAATAACAGCATAGATGATCTTTCTGAGAGCGATATCATATGAAGTATTTGTGGTAAATACAAGAAACCATAAGACACAGGCATCAAACAAAGATTTGAACAACAAGAAAAACGAGAACAAATGTTTGGGCCGTCTTGCTGGAGGGTTGCTAGCCTGGCTGACATGTAGACCCACGTTGTACAGACCCACGTTGTACAGACCCACGTTGTCCAGACCCACGTTGTCCAGACCCACGTTGTCCAGACCCACGTTGTACAGACCCACGTTGTCCAGACCCACGTTGTACAGACCCACGTTGTACAGACCCACGTTGTACAGACCCACGTTGTACAGACCCACGTTGTGCAGACCCACGTTGTACAGACCCACGTTGTACAGACCCACGTTGTCCAGACCCACGTTGTACAGACCCATGTTGTACAGACCCACGTTGTGCAGACCCACATTGTGCAGACCCATGTTGTACAGACCCACATTGTCCAGTGCGGTGAACCCAATGGTTGCAGACCCAGTTGTCTGATATTTGTTGTCCAGACCCACGTTGTCCAGACCCACTTGTACAGACCCACGTGAAGTCAGAGGACTGGTAAGACCTGACAGGAGGAACTGTATCAGACCAGACTCTGAAACTGGTATCAGCCAGACCCATGACAGGACCCACGTTGTACAGACCCAGGAGGACTGGTATCAGACTCTGAAGGAGCATATTGATTGACTGGTGAGACCCAGAAAGACAGGAGGACTGGTATCAGCCAGACTCTGAAGTCAGGAGACCCACGTTGCCAGACCCAGGAGTTGGTATCAGACCAGACTTGAAGTCAGGAGGACGTGGTATCAGCCAGACTCTGAAGTCAGGAGGACCCATCAGCCAGACTCTGAAGTCAGGAGGACTGTATCAGCCAGACTCTGAAGTCAGAGGACTGGTGCAGCCAGACTCTGAAGTCAGGAGGACTGGTCATCAGCCAGACTCTGAAGTCAGGAGGACTGACCCACCAGCACCTCATTGTCAGAGGACTGGTATCAGCCAGACTCTGAAGTCAGGAGGACTGGTATCAGCCAGACTCTGAAGTCAGGAGGACTTTTATCAGCCAGACTCTGAAGTCAGGAGGATTGGTTCTTTAAAAAAATAGCCAGACTCTGAAGTCAGGAGGACTTTGAAAGACCTGAACGGTTGTTAAACAAGGGAAGACACTCTGAAGGACAGGAGGATTGGTATCAGCCAGACTCTGAAGTCAGGAGGACTGGTATCAGCCAGACTCTGAATTCAGGAGGACTGGTATCAGCCAGACTCTGAAGTCAGGAGGACTGGTATCAGCCAGACTCTGAAGTCAGGAGGACTGGTATCAGCCAGACTCTGAAGTCAGGAGGACTGGTATCAGCCAGACTCTGAAGTCAGGAGGACTGGTATCAGCCAGACTCTGAAGTCAGGAGGACTGGTATCAGCCAGACTCTGAAGTCAGGAGGACTGGTATCAGCCAGACTCTGAAGTCAGGAGGACTGGTATCAGCCAGACTCTGAAGTCAGGAGGACTGGTATCAGCCAGACGAGGGGTCTCAGCCAGTAATGGAAATTAGATGGTCTTGGGACTTTTTTGGGGGGGGCTTGTGCTCTTCTGTTGTCTGTCTACTTCCTCTGATAGTGATCTCTGTTGTCTGTCTAATTCCTCTGATAGTGCTCTCTGTTGTCTGTCTACTTCCTCTGATAGTGATCTTGGGACTGTCTACTTCCTCTGATAGTGATCTCTGTTGTCTGTCTACTTCCTCAGATAGTGCTCTTCTGTTGTCTGTCTACTTCCTCTGATAGTGATCTCTGTTGTCTGTCTACTTCCTCTGATAGTGATCTCTGTTGTCTGTCTACTTCCTCAGATAGTGCTCTCTGTTGTCTGTCTACTTCCTCTGATAGTGATCTCTGTTGTCTGTCTACTTCCTCTGATAGTGATCTCTGTTGTCTGTCTACTTCCTCAGATAGTGCTCTTCTGTTGTCTGTCTACTTCCTCTGATAGTGATCTCTGTTGTCTGTCTACTTCCTCTGATAGTGCTCTCTGTTGTCTGTCTACTTCCTCTGATAGTGATCTCTGTTGTCTGTCTACTTCCTCTGATAGTGCTCTCTGTTGTCTGTCTACTTCCTCTGATAGTGCTCTCTGTTGTCTGTCTACTTCCTCTGATAGTGCTCTCTGTTGTCTGTCTACTTCCTCTGATAGTGCTCTCTGTTGTCTGTCTACTTCCTCTGATAGTGCTCTCTGTTGTCTATCTACTTCCTCTGATAGTGCTCTCTGTTGTCTGTCTACTTCCTCTGATAGTGCTCTCTGTTGTCTGTCTACTTCCTCTGATAGTGCTCTCTGTTGTCTGTCTACTTCCTCTGATAGTGCTCTCTGTTGTCTGTCTACTTCCTCTGATAGTGCTCTCTGTTGTCTATCTACTTCCTCTGATAGTGCTCTCTGTTGTCTGTCTACTTCCTCTGATAGTGCTCTCTGTTGTCTGTCTACTTCCTCTGATAGTGATCTCTGTTGTCTGTCTACTTCCTCTGATAGTGCTCTCTGTTGTCTGTCTACTTCCTCTGATAGTGCTCTCTGTTGTTGTCTCAATGCCACTGTGTCATTCTCTACTAGGACCTAGCTGGTGTTATTGTACCACTCTACCATTCTCTACTAGAACCTAGCTGGCGTTATTGTTCCACTCTACCATTCTCTACTAGGACCAAGCTGGTGTTATTGTACCACTCTACCATTCTCTACTAGGACCTAGCTGGTGTTATTGTACCACTCTACCATTCTCTACTAGGACCTAGCTGGTGTTATTGTACCACTCTACCATTCTCTACTAGAACCTAGCTGGTGTTATTGTACCACTCTACCATTCTCTACTAGGACCTAGCTGGCGTTATTGTCAAACAGCTCTGGTGTTATTTGGGTGTCTGTCTGCTAGCTGACCTTGCCACACTACTTTAATATTTCATCACGTCCTGTGATCCTCTGGTGATTCCTACCCTGCTAAAAAAAACAACAGGAGCAGCATCACCCCAGGCCAGGCCACCATTCAAGCCACCTAGTGTTCCTGGGTTACACTGCCCAAGGGCAGGCAAGCAGACAGGCAGATATACAGGCAGGCAGAGAGACTTGGACACCAAGCCTAGGACTGCAGGGCCTCTCTCACAAGCATAGTCTCTTATGTAACCCTTAGTCCTTTGTCTCAGTCTCCTTACACACACACACACACACACACACACACACACACACACACACACACACACACACACACACACACACACACACACACACACACACACACACACACACACACACACACACACACACACACACACACACACACACACACACACACACACACACACACACACACACACACACACACACACACACACACACACACACTTCACTTCTGGCCAGACCAGCCCCACTCAGTAGTCACATTAAGCCCCCTATTTAGAACAAGCATGTGGATTCCATTCCTCTAACAGACAGTGTGAACAAAACGTCTGAACGGTCAGGGACTGCTTATACTGTTCAGTCATCACACACAAAACAATGTCCTTTTGGTCGCACCATACAACGTGTTCATTTAAGATTCAATACCGTTGATAACTGACTTGCCAAGTTAAATAAAGGTTAAATAAATATACAATAAAAAATGTTTTTAAGAACAGCCACGTGGGAAAGAAAGCTGATAAAAAAGTGATAACATTAAGTGGTCCATCTTGAAAGTTCACTTAAGGGCAGTAGGAAGTAGGAACAAGAGCAGTCTGCAGTGTATAGTGATACGACCACATCACACCATGGTTCAGGGGTTCACTGTGTCATCACTGCCCTACCCCTTAGACAGGCAGGCTACTTAGCAACATGAGATTCTCTTACTGCTCTGGGCTGGACATCTCTAAATCGTGACAGCTCTATTTCGATGACATTTTATAGCAGCGATAGCAATCAGGTCATGTACAGTCGTTGTAAATGGTTTATGACTGATTTGATCCATTTTTATGATCAGTCAAATTACTACAGTTGATGTACCATTAACACACGTTTTATTGACACAATACACTGGCGATAAGAAATCTCCAGGTTTCAACTTTCTCTCTAATTGTAATGTCGTTCGTCTGTTGAATGAAGAGAGTCAGACCGAAATGCAGCGTGTAGGTTATTCATGACTTTAATGAAGGAATTGCGGTACATGAAATAACTGAAATACGAAAACAACAAACGGAACGTGAAACCTATTACAGCCTATCTGGTGACTACAACACAGAGATAGGAACAAACACCCACAAAATACACAGCGAAAGGCAGGCTGTCTAAATACGGTTCTCAATCAGAGACAACGACAAACACCTGCCTCTGATTGAGAATCGCCTCAGGCAGCCAAGCCTAACTAGACACACCCCTAATCATACACAATCCCAATTAATACAAACCCCAATACGAATACAACATATAACCCATGTCACACCCTGGCCTACCCAAACATATACCAAAAACACAAAATACAATGACCAAGGCGTGACAGAACCCCCCCCTAAGGTGCGGACTCCGGGACGCACCTCAAGAGCATAGGGAGGGTCCGGGTGGGCGTCTGTCCATGGTGGCGGTTCTGGCTCGGGACGTGGACCCCACTCCATAAATGTCCTAGTTCCTCCCCTTTGCGTCCTGGGATCATCCACCTTCTCCGCCGACCATGGCCTAATAGTCCTCACCCAGATCCCCACATAACTGAAGAGCAGCTCGTGACAGAGGGGCAGCTCAGGACTGAGGGGCAGCTCGGGACAGAGGGGCAGCTCGGGACAGAGGGGCATCTCGGGACAGAGGGGCAGCCCGGGACAGAGGGGCATCTCAGGACAGAGGGGCAGCCCGGGACAGAGGGGCAGCCCGGGACAGAAGCAGCCTGGTACTGAGGGGAAGCCCGGTACAGAGGGGAAGCCCGGTACAGAGGGGAAGCCCGGTACTGAGAGGCAGCCCAGTACTGAGAGGAAGCCCAGTACTGAGAGGAAGCTTAGTACTGAGAGGAAGCTCAGGCAGGTAGTAGGCTCCGGTAAATCCTGGCTGGCTGGTGGAACTGGATGATTCAGTTTGTCTGGCCGATCTAGAAGATCTTGGCAGACTGGCACTTCTGGCGGATCCTGGCAGACTGGCGACGCTGGACCGACTGGCGGCGCTGGCGGCGTTGGGCAGACTGGGAGCACTGGGCAGACTGGGAGTACTGGGCAGACTGGGAGCACTGGCGGCGCTGGGCAGACTGGGAGCACTGGCCGCGCTGGGCAGACTGGGAGCACTGGCGGCGCTGGGCAGACTGGGCAGACGCTGGGCCAGACTGGGAGCACTGGCGCTGGGCCGACTGGGAGCACTGGCCGCGCTGGGCAGACTGGGAGCACTGGCCGCGCTGGGCCGACTGGGAGCACTGGCCGCGCTGGGCCGGACTGGGAGCAATGGCGGCGCTGGACAGACAGGAGACTCCGGCAGGGCAGAAGAGGAGAAAGGCTCTGGCTGCGCTAAACAGGCGGGAGACTCCGGCAGCGCAGGAGAGGAGAAAAGCTCTGGCTGCGCTAAACAGGCGGGAGACTCCGGCAGCGCAGGAGAGGAGAAAAGCTCTGGCTGTGCTAAACAGGCGGGAGACTCCGGCAGCGCAGGAGAGGAGAAAAGCTCTGGCTGCGCTAAACAGGCGGGAGACTCCAACAGCGCAGGAGAGGAGAAAAGCGCTGGCTGCGCTAAACAGGCGAGGCGCACTGGAGGCCTGGTGCGTGGTGCTGGAACTGGTGTTACTGGCGCGAGGACACGCACAGGAAGCCTGGTGAGGGGAGCTGCTACCGGAGGACTGGTGTGTAGAGGTGGCTCTGGATAGACCGGACCGTGCAGGCGCACTGGAGCTCTTGAGCACCGAGCCTGCCCAAGCTTACCTGGCTCGATGCCCGGCCAATAGGAAGGGCTGGTATGTGCCGCAGCTGGCTCTGCACCCGCACTGGAAACACCGTGCGCTCCATAGCATAACACGGTGCCTGCCCGGTCTCTCTAGCCCAACGGTGAGCACAGGGAGTATGCGCAGGTCTCCTACCTGGCATAACTATTCTCCCTTCTAGCCTCCCCCCCAATAATTTTTTGGGGCTGTTTTTCCGGTTTCCAACCGTGTCGCTGTGCTGCCTCCTCATACCTGCGCCTCTCCGCTTTACCCGCGTCTATTTCATCCTTGGGACGGCGATATTCTCCCGGCTGCCCCCAGGGTCCTTTACCGTCTAATATAATCTCCCAAGACCAGAAGTACTCATATTGCTGCTCCTCACAATTAACAGGGAGAGTAGGCTCAGGTCTGACTCCTGACTCAGCCACTCTCTCTCTGTGCTCTCCCCCGTTACTTTCGGTTTTCGCTCTGCGTCACCGTGTTTTCCTCTTAGACTCCATTAGCCTCTAGCCCTCTTCGCACTGCTGAAGCGAATCCCAGGCGGGCTCCTGCACTCGCTCTGGGTCGGCCGCCCACCTGTCGATTTCTTCCCACGTAGTATACTCCATGCTTCTGCATTGACATAATTATGATATAACATTGAAGGTTGTGCAATGTAACAGCAATATTTAGACTTAGGGTTGCCACCTGTTCGATAAAATACAGAACGGTCTGTATTTCACTGAAAGAATAAACGTTTTGTTTTCGAAATGATAGTTTCCAGATTTGACCATATTAATGACCATATTTCTGTGTTTATTATATTATAATTAAGTCTATGATTTGATATTTGATAGAGCAGTCTGACTGAGCCGTGGTAGGCAGCAGCAGGCTGTTTATGACTTTAAGCCCGAGATTAGGCTGGCAATACTAAAGTGCCTATAAGAACATTCAATAGTCAAAGGTATATGAAATACAAATGGTATAGAGAGAAATAGTCGATGCTTCATAATTCCTAAAATAACTACAACCTAAAACATCTTAACTGGGAATATTGAAGAAGTGGGAATATTGAAGAAGTGGGAATATTGAACCACCAGCTTTCATATGTTCTGAGCAAGGAACTGAAACGTTAGCTTTTTAACATGGCACATATTGTACTTTTACTTTATTCTCCAACACTGTGTTTTTACATTATTTAAACCAAATTGAACGTGTCATTATTTATTTGAGACTAAATAGATTTTATTTATGTTTTATTTTAAGTTAAAAAATAAGTGTTCAGTGTTAATTGTCATTATTACAAATATATATATAACAAAATTGGACGATTAATCGGTATCAGCTTTTTTTGGTCCTCCAACAATCGGTATTGGTATCGGCGTTAAAAAAATCATAATTGGTCGACCTCTACACAGGACAACAGCGTCCTGTCATCTATAGTACCCAGTATGACAAGCTTCATTGTATCTACTACCATGGTTCATCATGTTTATGACTGACTATGACAGATGGTATGTCTTATGTAGCTGTTATAAAGGCTTTATAAATCCATACATCAGGGGGCCTACAATATAACATTACCACTTGCTGTGCTAATTCTCACTGTACCTGTACCTCGACCACCACTGAGTGAGGAGCTGGAACAGACACTAAACCACTGCAGGGCCTGTCATGTCCGCAGTTTGAGTGATAGCAGGCTAATGCTAATGTCCACCTGTTAGTCATCACCGTGCTAGATTACTCTGTACCAACCTGAGTCCCAATCTGGGCTATAATCTAATCAGCTACAGATGGAGTGCTCAGTGCTCGTCTCCATGGCTACTGTGGATGTAGTGACTATGTTTCTCTGACTGTTAGTTTGGTGGTACTAGATGTACATTTTAGACAGGTTTCCCAGAACCAGATTAAGCCTACTCCTATTTTGCAAAACATTCTCAGTCCAGGAATAGGCTCAATCTGTGTCTGGAGGCTCTCCTGTTGCATGCTGGGACTTGAACCCCAGCTCCCTAGTATTAACTGTGGCTTTGTTATCCTTCCTCTAGCTATGACATGGTCCATTATGGTCACTCCAACCAGCTGCGGCAGGCCAAGGCCATGGGAGATTACCTCATCGTTGGAGTACACACAGACGGTAAGAGCTTCAGGGTTGGGGTTCCAGTCCCAGCATGCAACAGGGGAGACTCCATCACACCAGGGCTGGGGTTCAAGTCCCAGCATGCAACAGAGGAGCCTCCATCACACCAGGGCTGGTGTTCAAGTCCCAGCATGCAACAGAGGAGCCTCCATCACACCAGGGCTGGGGTTCAAGTCCCAGCATGCAACAGAGGAGCCTCCATCACACCAGGGTTGGGGTTCCAGTTCCAGCATGCAATTGGAGAGCCTCCATCACACCAGGGTTGGGGTTCAAGTCCCAGCATGCAACAGGAGAGCCTCCATCACACCAGGGTTGGGTTCCAGTCCCAACATGCAACAGGAGAGTCTCCATCATACCAGGGGTTGTATTCATTCAGCACAACGTAAGAAAATGAATGGAAACAGGGAGGAGTTACCTGGACCAATACCAGGCGTTACCTTGTCCAATAAGAATTATTAATTTCCGTTGTGGGCCCTAATGAATGTGGCCCTGACCTCCATGGAATAACCACCACCTACCAATCCCCTCAGATGCCCAGACCCAGCATAGTGACCTCATCCTTTCAGCCCTCAACTGCCAATACCAGTCCCCCATTACATCTCCTACCCCAACCAAGACCCCAACCAGACCTGACCTGCATCACCTCAACACAGAGCCAACACCCCCTAAACACACACACACACCAAAGCATCTCCCACCAGACCCCATCTCTCTCCTCCTTCTCTCCCAAACCCTTCAGCCTGACATGGGGAGGTGTCGGGTGGCCAGCCTCCCACTGCTTTAATAACTCATCACCATCAGACACCAGAGTTGTGTTCATTAGGCACTAAATTAAATAAAAACAGCCTGAAACAAGGATGGACTACCTGGATGGACTACCTGTTTTTCATTGCGTTTCCTAATGAACACGAGCCACTTGTGTGCTGTAAGATCTTGCGACTGTTGTGACAGTAGTAACACAGGGGCCCAACAACACATCACAGCCTCCCATGGCACACTAGGGCACACTGACACTGGGACCGACAGACACACTGTGCGACGGGCGCCATGTCAGTGTTTACCATAACCCAGAACTACATGGCTTAACTCAAACAATAGAGCCTCACACACTGTGGTCTGTCAGGGACAAAGGAGCACATATATAGTAGGCTATAACCTCTCTATCACAGAGAGAGAGAGGGGGAGAGGTGAGAGAGAGAGGGGGGAGGTGAGAGAGAGACGGGGGGTGAGAGAGAGAGGGGGGTGAGAGAGAGAGGGGGGGGTGAGAGAGAGGCGAGAGGCGAGAGGCGTGATAATGGATTATCTCTGCTACAGTGTGGATAATGTACTGTACAGTCAGTGTAAAACTATTATACAGCTGGTCATGTATTTCTCTCTACTCCCCCCCCTTAGGTTTATAACAGACAAGGTCATTGTCACATCCAGTTTTGTTGACTTTGCTAAAAGATATACACAGACTGTAAAGCCTTTGTCATACCCATGTTGATCATTTCTAGCCTGGGCCTAGATCTATTTGTGCTGTCTTGCCAACTTCTATGGCAAGGCATGCCGATGAGCACAGGGGTTAATTTGGCAGACAACACAAACAGTTCTGGGACCTGGCTGGATTGTTTCACTTTATTGAAATAAGTTCACAGTCAACCAAGTGTTGGCGGTCATACAGTATATCCATCCCTATGTTGTTGTACACACTTTGTTATCGTTTGAGTCCATCACACTATCTACTGTAGCAGCCTGGTGGTCCAGTCTTTTGATGCTCTAGCCTACTATTTTCTTTCTTCGTTGTCATGACAATGGTTGACAACAACATGACAGTTGGCTACAGCGCATGCAGTATAGCAGGGTTTCCTAAACTCGGTCCTGGGTCCCCCCTGGGTGCACTTTTTTGCCCTAGCACTACACAGCTGATTCAGATAATAATGTGTGTGTGTGTGGGGGGGGGCAGGACCGTTGTGAAGCACACAGAGACTATGTGAGAGCAAAGTCTAGCGTTGCGTTTGTCTTAATATCTGTGGTGCTGTTGGTTGCAACGTCTTGCTGAGTGTACCTTATCCTGTCAAGACGTTCAGGACACTATCTGTTTATGACTCGTCTATAGTAAATATGGTCATTATGACTCATCTATAGTAAACATGGTCATTATGACTCATCTATAGTAAACATGGTCATTATGACTCGTCTATAGTAAATATGGTCATTATGACTCATCTATAGTAAACATGGTCATTATGACTCATCTATAGTAAACATGGTCATTATGACTCATCTATAGTAAACATGGTCATTATGACTCACCTATAGTAAATATGGTCAACATGACTCGTCTATAGTAAATATGGTCAACATGACTCGTCGATAGTAAACATGGTCATTATGACTCATCTATAGTAAACATGGTCATTATGACTCGTCTATAGTAAATATGGTCATTATGACTTGCCTATAGTAAACAAGGTCATTATGACTCATCTATAGTAAACATGGTCATTATGACTTGTCTATAGTAAACAAGGTCATTATGACTCATCTATAGTAAATATGGTCATTATGACTCATCTATAGTAAACATGGTCATTATGACTCGTCTATAGTAAATATGGTCAACATGACTCATCTATAGTAAACATGGTCATTATGACTCATCTATAGTAAACATGGTCATTATGACTCATCTATAGTAAACATGGTCATTATGACTCACCTATAGTAAATATGGTCAACATGACTATAGTAAAACATGATGGTCAAACATGACTCATCTATAGTCAAGGTCATTATGATAGTAAACAAGGTCATTATGACTCATCTATAGTAAACATCATTATGGTCATTATGACTCATCTATAGTAAACATGGTCATTATGACTCATCTATAGTAAACATGGTCATTATGACTCATCTATAGTAAACACATGGTCAACATGACTCGTCGATAGTAAACATGGTCATTATGACTCATCTATAGTAAACATGGTCATTATGACTCGTCTATAGTAAACATGGTCATTATGACTCGTCTATAGTAAACAAGGTCATTATGACTCATCTATAGTAAACATGGTCATTATAACTCATCTATAGTAAACATGGTCATTATGACTCGTCTATAGTAAACAAGGTCATTATGACTCATCTATAGTAAACATGGTCATTATGACTCATCTATAGTAAACATGGTCATTATGACTCGTCTATAGTAAACAAGGTCATTATGACTCATCTATAGTAAACATGGTCATTATAACTCATCTATAGTAAACATGGTCAACATGACTCGTCGATAGTAAACATGGCCATAAAATGTGTCTCTTACCGTCAGCTGTGAATGTGCAGACATGGATCTAAATGTGGACCGGAACTGATCACAGGACACTTGTTAAAGGGATAGTTCACTCAACTCATTTCATCATCATCACAGCTTTTTCTCTGTACTGAAAGTGCTCTATCTTGAAAACTTAACTGCTGATATGGACACTTTTTGGGGGATCATGTTAACAGTGTTCTAATGAACAAAATAGTAAAAGATGAAGTCTCCCTTTAATGCCAGGTGAAAACACTCTCTACAGCTATTAGCTTCTGGTGGTCGGTGTGTTGTGATAGATATCAGTGACCATTAGTAATAATACCTCCTCACCCTGTAGGTGAGATCTCACAGCACAAGGGTCCCCCGGTCTTCACCCAGGATGAACGATACAAGATGGTGAGAGCCATCAAGTGGGTGGATGAGATAGTGGAGGGAGCGCCCTACGTCACCACGCTGGAGACCCTGGACAAGTACACCAGTGACTTCTGTGTGCATGGAGGTGAGTTTGCTGAGATACTTGAATGGGTGGGCCGGTTCTGAATATTCAGTTCATCTTTATTTAACCAGGATAGGCCACTCAGCAACTGTTTGTGTAGAGAGAGAGAGGAACTCCCCCCCCCCATGTCTTTGAAACAGAACATTTTAATTGACTGTAACACCACGTAGTGTAGACTCAAAAATAGTAGAGTAGAACTTCACTTATTTTCATTGTATTGTTTTAATGTGAAGTGTAACATAGTAACACAAAAACATAGTAACAGTAGTAAAACAGTAACATAGTAACACAGTAACATATTAACACAGTAACATAGTAACATAGTAACATAGTAGCAGTAGTAAAACAGTAACATAGTAACATAGTAACAGTAGTAAAACAGTAACATAGTAACAGTAGTATATGCCATTTATGCCATTTATATGCCATTTAGCAGACGCTTTTATCCAAAGCGACTTACAGTCATGTGTGCATACATTCTACGTATGGGTGGTCCCGGGGATCGAACCCACTACCCTGGCGTTACAAGCGCCATGCTCTACCAACTGAGCTACAGAAGGACCACAGTAGTAAAACAGTAACATAGTAACAGTAGTAAAACAGTAACATAGTAACAGTAGTAAAACAGTAACATAGTAACACAGTAACATAGTAACATAGTAACATAGTAACATAGTAACACAGTAACATAGTAACATAGTAACATAGTAGCAGTAGTAACATAGTAACATAGTGGCATAGTGACACAGTAACATAGTAACACAGTAACATAGTAACAGTAGTAACATAGTAACATAGTAACACAGTAACATAGTAACAGTAGTAACATAGTGGCATAGTGACACAGTAATATAGTAACATAGTGGCATAGTGACATAGTAACATAGTAACACAGTAACATAGTAACAGTAGTAACATAGTGACATAGTGACACAGTAACACAGTAACAGTAGTAACACAGTAACATAGTAACAGTAGTAACACAGTAATATAGTAACATAGTGGCATAGTGACATAGTAACATAGTAACACAGTAACATAGTAACACAGTAACATAGTAGCGTATTAACACAATAACACAGTAACATAGTAACGTAGTAACACAGTAACATAGTGGCATAGTGACACAGTAACATAGTAACACAATAACATAGTAACAGTAGTAACATAGTGACATAGTAACATAGTAGCACAGTAATATAGTAACAGTATTAACATAGTGGCATAGTGACACAGTAACAGCAGTAACACAGTAACAGAGTAACACAGTAACATAGTAACACAGTAACATAGTAACAGTAGTAACATAGTGACATAGTGACACAGTAACAGTAGTAACACAGTAACATAGTAACAGTAGTAACAGTAGAAACATAGTAACACCGAAACACAGTAACACAGTAACATAGTAACATAGTAACACAGTAACATAGTAACACAGTAACACAGTAACATAGTAACAGTAGTAACACAATAACACAGTAACAGTAGAAACATAGTAACACAGAAACATAGTAACACAGAAACATAGTAACACAGAAACATAGTAACACAGTAACAGTGGTAACATAGTAACACAGTGACATAGTAGTGTATTAATAAAATAACATTAGTAACATAGTATCACAGTAACAGTAGTAACATAATAACATAGTGGCATTGTGACACAATAACAGTGGTAACATAGTAACACAGTAACATAGTAGCGTATTAACACAATAACACAGTAACAATAGTAACAGTAGTAACACAGTAACATAGTAACACAGTAACACAATAACACAGTAACATAGTAACATAGTAACACAGTAACATAGTAACACAGTAACACAGTAACATAGTAACAGTAGTAACACAATAACACAGTAACAGTAGAAACATAGTAACACAGAAACATAGTAACACAGAAACATAGTAACACAGAAACATAGTAACACAGTAACAGTGGTAACATAGTAACACAGTGACATAGTAGTGTATTAATAAAATAACATTAGTAACATAGTATCACAGTAACAGTAGTAACATAATAACATAGTGGCATTGTGACACAATAACAGTGGTAACATAGTAACACAGTAACATTAGTAACATAGTATCACAGTAACACAGTAACAGTAGTAACATAATAACATAGTGGCATTGTGACACAATAACAGTGGTAACATAGTAACACAGTAACATAGTAGCGTATTAACACAATAACACAGTAACAATAGTAACAGTAGTAACACAGTAACATAGTAACACAGTAACACAATAACACAGTAACATAGTAACAGTAGTAACACAGTAACATAGTAACATAGTAACACAGTAACATATTAACATAGTAACACAGTAACAGTAGTAACACAGTAAAATAGTCACAGTAGTAACACAGTAACATAGTAACATAGTGGAATAGTGACACAGTAACATAGTAACACAGTAACATAGAAACATATTAACACTCTAACAGTGTTAACATAGTAACACAGTAACATAGTAACACAGTAACTTATTAACACAGTAACTTATGAACACAGTAACATAGTAACATAGTAACACAGTAACATAGTAACACCGTAACATAGTAACACAGTAACATAGTAACAGTAGTAACACAGTAACTTATTAACACAGTAAAATAGTCACAGTAGTAACACAGTAACATAGTAACATAGTGGAATAGTGACACAATAACATAGTAACACAGTAACATAGAAACATATTAACACTCTAACAGTGTTAACATAGTAACACAGTAACATAGTAACACAGTAACTTATTAACACAGTAACTTATGAACACAGTAACATAGTAACATAGTAACACAGTAACATAGTAACACCGTAACATAGTAACACAGTAACATAGTAACAGTAGTAACACAGTAACTTATTAACACAGTAACTTATTAACACAGTAACATAGTAACATAGTAACATTGTAACACAGTAACATAGTAACACAGTAACACATTAACATATTAGCACAGTGACACAGTAACATACTAACACAGTAACATAGTAACACAGTAACATAGTAACACAGTAACATATTAGCACAGTGACACAGTAACATAGTAACATACTAACACAGTAACACAGTAACATAGTAACACAGTAACACAGTAACACAGTAACATAGTAACACAGTAACATAGTAACATAGTAACATAGTAACACAGTAACATAGTAACAGTAGTAACACAATAACACAGTAACAGTAGAAACATAGTAACACAGAAACATAGTAACACAGTAACATAGTAACACAGTAACATAGTAACAGTAGTAACACAATAACACAGTAACAGTAGAAACATTGTAACACAGAAACATAGTAACACAGTAACAGTGGTAACATAGTAACACAGTGACATAGTAGTGTATTAATAAAATAACATTAGTAACATAGTATCACAGTAACAGTAGTAACATAATAACATAGTGGCATTGTGACACAATAACAGTGGTAACATAGTAACACAGTAACATAGTAGCGTATTAACACAATAACACAGTAACAATAGTAACAGTAGTAACACAGTAACATAGTAACACAGTAACACAATAACACAGTAACATAGTAACAATAGTAACACAGTAACATAGTAACATAGTAACATAGTAACACAGTAACATTAGTAACATAGTATCACAGTAACACAGTAACAGTAGTAACATAATAACATAGTGGCATTGTGACACAATAACAGTGGTAACATAGTAACACAGTAACATAGTAGCGTATTAACACAATAACACAGTAACAATAGTAACAGTAGTAACACAGTAACATAGTAACACAGTAACACAATAACACAGTAACATAGTAACAATAGTAACACAGTAACATAGTAACATAGTAACACAGTAACATATTAACATAGTAACACAGTAACAGTAGTAACACAGTAAAATAGTCACAGTAGTAACACAGTAACATAGTAACATAGTGGAATAGTGACACAGTAACATAGTAACACAGTAACATAGAAACATATTAACACTCTAACAGTGTTAACATAGTAACACAGTAACATAGTAACACAGTAACTTATTAACAGAGTAACTTATGAACACAGTAACATAGTAACATAGTAACACAGTAACATAGTAACACCGTAACATAGTAACACAGTAACATAGTAACAGTAGTAACACAGTAACTTATTAACACAGTAACTTATTAACACAGTAACATAGTAACATAGTAACATAGTAACACAGTAACATAGTAACACAGTAATACATTAACATATTAGCACAGTGACACAGTAACATACTAACACAGTAACATACTAACACAGTAACATAGTAACACAGTAACATAGTAACACAGTAACATATTAGCACAGTAACACAGTAACATAGTAACATACTAACACAGTAACACAGTAACATAGTAACACAGTAACACAGTAACACAGTAACATATTAGCACAGTAACACAGTAACATATTAGCACAGTGACACAGTAACATACTAACATAGTAACATATTAGCACAGTGACATAGTAACATAGTAACACAGTAACACAGTAACACAGTAACATATTAGCACAGTAACACAGTAACATATTAGCACAGTGACACAGTAACATAGTAACATAATAGCACAGTGACATAGTAACATAGTAACACAGTAACATAGTAACATATTAGCACAGTGACATAGTAACATACTAACACAGTAACATAGTAACATAGTAACATATTAACACAGTAACATAGTAACACAGTAACATGGTAACAGTAGTAACACAGTAACATACTAACACAGTGACATATTAACATAGTAACCCAGTAACATACTAACACAGTAACATAATAACATAGTAACATATTAGCACAGTGACACAGTAACATAGTAACATAGTAACATAGTAACATATTAGCACAGTGACACAGTAACATAGTAACATATTAGCACAGTGACACAGTAACATAGTAACATAGTAACATAATAGCACAGTGACACAGTAACATAGTAACATAGTAACATATTAGCACAGTGACACAGTAACATAGTAACATAGCAACACAGTAACATAGTAACATATTAGCACAGTGACACAGTAACATAGTAACATAGTAACATAGTAACATAATAGCACAGTGACACAGTAACATAGTAACATATTAGCACAGTGACACAGTAACATAGTAACATATTAGCACAGTGACACAGTAACATAGTAACATAGTAACATAGTAACATAATAGCACAGTGACACAGTAACATAGTAACATAGTAACATAGTAACATAATAGCACAGTGACACAGTAACATAGTAACATAGTAACATAGTAACATAGTAACATATTAGCACAGTGACACAGTAACATAGTAACATAGTAACATAGTAACATAGTAACATATTAGCATAGTGACACAGTAACATAGTAACATAGTAACACAGTAGCATAGTAACATAATAGCACAGTGACACAGTAACATAGTAACATAGTAACATAGTAACATAGTAACATATTAGCACAGTGACACAGTAACACAGTAACATAGTAACATAGTAACATAGTAACATAGTAACATAGTAACATAGTAACATATTAGCACAGTGACACAGTAACATAGTAACATAGTAACACAGTAGCATAGTAACATAATAGCACAGTGACACAGTAACATAGTAACATAGTAACATAGTAACATATTAGCACAGTGACACAGTAACATAGTAACATAGTAACATAGTAACATAATAGCACAGTGACACAGTAACATAGTAACATAGTAACATAGTAACATAGTAACATATTAGCACAGTGACACAGTAACATAGTAACATATTAGCACAGTGACACAGTAACATAGTAACATATTAGCACAGTGACACAGTAACATAGTAACATAGTAACATAGTAACATATTAGCACAGTGACACAGTAACATAGTAACATAGTAACATAGTAACATATTAGCACAGTGACACAGTAACATAGTAACATATTAGCACAGTGACACAGTAACATAGTAACATATTAGCACAGTGACACAGTAACATAGTAACATAGTAACATAGTAACATAATAGCACAGTGACACAGTAACATAGTAACATAGTAACATAGTAACATAGTAACATATTAGCACAGTGACACAGTAACATAGTAACATAGTAACACAGTAATATAGTAACATAATAGCACAGTGACACAGTAACATAGTAACATAGTAACACAGTAACATAGTAACATATTAGCACAGTGACACAGTAACATAGTAACATAGTAACACAGTAACATAGTAACATAATAGCACAGTGACACAGTAACATAGTAACATAGTAACACAGTAGCATAGTAACATAATAGCACAGTGACACAGTAGCATAGTAACATAGTAACATAGTAACACAGTAACATAGTAACATAATAGCACAGTGACACAGTAACATAGTAACATAGTAACACAGTAACATAGTAACATAATAGCACAGTGACACAGTAACATAGTAACACAGTAACATAGTAACATAGTAGCATAGTAACATAATAGCACAGTGACACAGTAGCATAGTAACATAGTAACATAGTAACACAGTAACATAGTAACATAATAGCACAGTGACACAGTAACATAGTAACATAGTAACATAGTAACACAGTAACATAGTAACATAATAGCACAGTGACATAGTAACATAGTAACATAGTAACATAGTAACATAGTAACATAGTAACATAATAGCACAGTAACATAGTAACATAGTAACACAGTAACATAGTAACATAATAGCACAGTGACACAGTAACATAGTAACATAGTAACACAGTAACATAGTAACATAGTAGCATAGTAACATAATAGCACAGTGACACAGTAGCATAGTAACATAGTAACATAGTAACACAGTAACATAGTAACATAATAGCACAGTGACACAGTAACATAGTAACATAGTAACACAGTAACATAGTAACATAATAGCACAGTGACATAGTAACATAGTAACTTATTAACCCATTAACATATTATATTAACATAGTAACACTGTGAGGAACTAGTAACACAAGCATTTCACTGCATCCGCTATAACATCTGCTGAACTGTTTACGCGACCAATACACTTATTTGATTTAGTTTTAATATTTTTGGGGGTAATATCCTGTTTTGTGTTTTCCCAGTATCTAATGGTTCTATCTTGCCCCTTGACCTCCTGTAAAGTATCTCATGTCTGTCAACTTGATCAGAATATAGCAGACATGTTGAATGTGTCATTTCAGATGACATCACACTAACAGTGGATGGGAAGGACACTTACGAAGAGGTGAAGAGGTCAGGGAGGTACAGGTGAGAGTTACTCAAGCAGGAATGAACCTTGAACTAAAGCTGTCGTTAATAATATACACTGAACAAAAATATAAAGGCAACATGTAAAGTGTTGGTCCCATGTTTCATGAACTGAAATAAACAATCCCAGAAATGTTCCATTTGCACAAAAAGCTTATTTCTCTCAAATCTTGAGCTCCATTTTGTTTATATCCTGTTAGTGAGCATTTCTCATTTGCTAAGAAAATTCATCCACCTGACAGGTATGGCATATGAAGAAGCTGATTACACAGCATGATCATTACACAGGTGCACGTTGTGCTAGGGACAATAAAAGGCCACTCTAAAATGTGCAGTTTTGTCACACAACACAATGCCACAGATGCCTCAAGTTTAGAGGGAGTGTGCAATTGGCATGGTAATGGCAGGAATGTCCACCAGAGCTGTTGCCAGAGAATTGAATGTTAATTTCTATACCATAAGCCACGTCGTTTTAGAGAATTTGGCAGTGCGTCTGTGAAAGGAGTGCCCCATGGTGGGGTTATGGTATGGGCAGGCATAAGCTGCAGACAATGAACACAATTGCATTTTATCGACGGCAATTTGAATGAACACATATACTGTGATGAGATCCTGAGGCCCATTGTCGTGCCTTTCATCCGACGCCATCACCTCATATGTCAGCATGATAATGCACAGCGCCATGTTGCAAGGATCTGTTACACAATTCCTGGATGCTGAAAATGTCCCATTTCTTCTATGGCCTGCATACTCACCAGACATGTCACCCATTGAGCATGTTTGGGATGCTCTGGATCGACATATACGACGCGTTCTAGTTCCCGACAATATCCAGCAACTTCACACAGCCATTGAAGAGGAGTGGGACAACATTCCACAGGCCACATTCAACAGCCTGATAAACTCTATGTGAAGGAGATGTGTTGTGCTGCATGAGGCAAATGGTGGTCACACCACATACTGACTGGTTTTCTGATTCATGACCCTACTTTAAAAAAAGGTATCTGTGACCAACAGATGCATATCTGTATTCCCAGTCATGTCATATGCATAGATTAGGGCCTAATGAATGTATTTCAATTGACTGATTTCCTTATATGAATTGAAGCTGCAAAATTTTTGAAATTGTTGCATTTTGCGTTTATATTTTCTATAGTATATTTTATATTATTTTATATATTATCATATTATTATTGCTGTTGTTATGCTCTGTTTATAATTGTACAATTTTATCTCATGGCCTGGTGTGGTTCCAGGGAGTGCAAGCGAACCCAGGGAGTTTCTACCACAGACCTGGTCGGTCGCATGCTACTGATGACCAAAGCCCACCACAGCAACATAGTGAGTATAGAAACCCCTCATAGGTTACCATAGTGAGTATAGAAACCCCTCATAGGTTACCATGGTGAGTATAGAAACCCCTCATAGGTTACCATAGTGAGTATAGAAACCCCTCATAGGTTACCATGGTGAGTATAGAAACCCCTCATAGGTTACCATAGTGAGTATAGAAACCCCTCATAGGTTACCATAGTGAGTATAGAAACCCCTCATAGGTTACCATAGTGAGTATAGAAACCCCTCATAGGTTACCATGGTGAATATAGAAACCCCTCATAGGTTACCATAGTGAGTATAGAAACCCCTCATAGGTTACCATGGTGAGTATAGAAACCCCTCATAGGTTACCATAGTGAGTATAGAAACCCCTCATATGTTACCATGGTGAGTATAGAAACCCCTCATAGGTTACCATGGTGAGTATAGAAACCCCTCATAGGTTACCATGGTGAGTATAGAAACCCCTCATAGGTTACCATGGTGAGTATAGAAACCCCTCATAGGTTACCATGGTGAGTATAGAAACCCCTCATAGGTTACCATGGTGAGTATAGAAACCCCTCATAGGTTACCATAGTGAGTATAGAAACCCCTCATAGGTTACCATGGTGAGTATAGAAACCCCTCATAGGTTACCATGGTGAGTATAGAAACCCCTCATAGGTTACCATGGTGAGTATAGAAACCCCTCATAGGTTACCATGGTGAGTATAGAAACCCCTCATAGGTTACCATGGTGAGTATAGAAACCCCTCATAGGTTACCATGGTGAGTATAGAAACCCCTCATAGGTTACCATGATGAGTATAGAAACCCCTCATAGGTTACCATAGTGAGTATAGAAACCCCTCATAGGTTACCATAGTGAGTATAGAAACCCCTCATAGGTTACCATAGTGAGTATAGAAACCCCTCATAGGTTACCATGGTGAGTATAGAAACCCCTCATATGTTACCATGGTGAGTATAGAAACCCCTCATAGGTTACCATGGTGAGTATAGAAACCCCTCATAGGTTACCATAGTGAGTATAGAAACCCCTCATAGGTTACCATAGTGAGTATAGAAACCCCTCATAGGTTACCATGGTGAGTATAGAAACCCCTCATAGGTTACCATGGTGAGTATAGAAACCCCTCATAGGTTACCATGGTGAGTATAGAAACCCCTCATAGGTTACCATGGTGAGTATAGAAACCCCTCATAGGTTACCATGGTGAGTATAGAAACCCCTCATAGGTTACCATGGTGAGTATAGAAACCCCTCATAGGTTACCATGGTGAGTATAGAAACCCCTCATAGGTTACCATAGTGAGTATAGAAACCCCTCATAGGTTACCATAGTGAGTATAGAAACCCCTCATAGGTTACCATAGTGAGTATAGAAACCCCTCATAGGTTACCATGGTGAGTATAGAAACCCCTCATAGGTTACCATAGTGAGTATAGAAACCCCTCATAGGTTACCATAGTGAGTATAGAAACCCCTCATAGGTTACCATAGTGAGTATAGAAACCCCTCATAGGTTACCATAGTGAGTATAGAAACCCCTCATAGGTTACCATGGTGAGTATAGAAACCCCTCATAGGTTACCATGGTGAGTATAGAAACCCCTCATAGGTTACCATAGTGAGTATAGAAACCCCTCATAGGTTACCATGGTGAGTATAGAAACCCCTCATAGGTTACCATGGTGAGTATAGAAACCCCTCATAGGTTACCATGGTGAGTATAGAAACCCCTCATAGGTTACCATGGTGAGTATAGAAACCCCTCATAGGTTATCATGGTGAGTATAGAAACCCCTCATAGGTTACCATGGTGAGTATAGAAACCCCTCATAGGTTACCATGGTGAGTATAGAAACCCCTCATAGGTTATCATGGTGAGTATAGAAACCCCTCATAGGTTACCATGGTGAGTATAGAAACCCCTCATAGGTTACCATGGTGAGTATAGAAACCCCTCATAGGTTACCATGGTGAGTATAGAAACCCCTCATAGGTTACCATGGTGAGTATAGAAACCCCTCATAGGTTACCATGGTGAGTATAGAAACCCCTCATAGGTTACCATGGTGAGTATAGAAACCCCTCATAGGTTACCATAGTGAATATAGAAACCCCTCATAGGTTACCATAGTGAGTATAGAAACCCCTCATAGGTTAGGAGTTCTTCCACTTCAGTTGAATTTCCACTTAGTCTCCTGTTGACATCAAAAATGTAGAAGTAATGATATGCTCCTATCTGTCATGTCTCCGAGCTCCTATTGTTACAGTTGAATAATAGATGAACTGAAGCCTGTTTCCTCTCCTATGTCCCCTCAGGGCCATTCAGACTATCAACAGCACACAGACAACTTTGGCAAGGTAGGTCCCATGTCTACTCTCATACATGTACCACTTTAAGAAAAGTTTTTTTTTTAAATCCCACAAAGGCTCACTCTGTGAAATGCACAGCTGTCTGTTTTTGATCATTTAAATAAAGAAGTGCCCTTTAAAAAAGAGTGCACTTGACCATAGCAACTGCTTTGTCATCGTCTACTATTTGTGTCCAAATCCTGGGTAGACTTTCTCTGCTACAGCTTTAGTACCCCCCCAACTCTCGCCAACTCTCTCTCTGAAACAAAGGGTGTTATTGTGGTGCCCAGTTGATAATCAAAACTGTGGGCCTGGCCAGGTGGTAATGAATACCAGCTCTGTTCCCTCTGAATGCAGAAAGTGATCAGAGGATCTACATTTGAACAACGTTTAGATTCCAAATGGGGAAAGAGAACGGAATGATCACTGTTACGTAACAAATGTTCTCTTTTTCAAACGTTGAAAGAGAGAGAAAAAATATATTTGGCCAGTGTTGAATAAATGTGTTGGGGGCTCTGACGGACATTGAGATATACCTCACAGTGCTGACTGGCTACTGGATGTTCAAGAAGAGGGATCTCAGATGGGGTTTTACTCATTTGGCCACTGGGTGGCGCAGTGGGATCATTTTCTCCTATGAGAAAAGACCATAGTGAATATTGAATACCAACTTTGAATACCAAATGCTATAGGATTTTAATAAGTCAAGCTGCCACATACTGGCATGGTGTGTTGTTCCCCTTTCTGCCCAATGAACACATTTATGGACAATACTTCATTTCATTTAGGGGACTTTAAATCTTTTGGCACAATAGCTCCCTCAGAGGTTCCACCTGTATAGCCTCTGTAAGGAATATCATACAGCATCATCTATTACTCAGTGTAATGATATCATTCCTTTGCTGGCTTGGAATGAACATTTAGTTGTGGTTTGTCAAGTGCTACACTGTATTTATACTTTGTGCATTATGGGTGTTGCAGGGTCCTAAGGGCCACAGTCCGTGGACGGGGGTGTCCCAGTTCCTCCAGACGTCCCAGAAGATTATCCAGTTTGCCTCAGGACAGGAGCCTCAGCCTGGGGACACCATCATCTATGTGGCTGGAGCCTTCGACCTCTTCCGTATCCTCTGTCTGGTGGCTCCATGAACGCACTACTTTCAATTGCATGTGTTTGATACCATTCCATGGCTGGAATCCTGCATGGTGATGTCTCCCTCCACCAGCCTCCTCATATTTACCATGTCTGGTGCCAGGAGATTTTCCTGACCATATCTATAATATGAAGTGTGTTGATACAGGTAACTGCTAAAATAAAGGAAACACTAACATAAAGTGTCTTAATCGGGTGTTGGGCCACCACGAGCCAGAACAGCTTCATTCCCCTCTCAGACGTCGCTCCAGAATGTCCCATAAGTGTTCAATTGGGTTGAGATCTGGTGACTGAGACAGCCATGGCATATGGTTTACATCGTTTCCCTGCTCATTCAGCGACCACTTGTGCCCTGTAGATGGGGACATTGTCATCCTATGGTGGCATTGCCATGGTAGCCAAAAATAATGGCTTACCCAGCATTTTTTTCATCACCCTAGGCATGATGGGATGTTAATTGCTGAATGAACTCAGGAACCACACCTTTGAGGAAGCACCTGCTTTCAATATACTTTGTATCCCTCATTTAGTCAGGGTTTTCCTTTATTTTGGCAGTTACATGTACATAAGAACGGTTTGACTTGTTACTAAGGCCTTCTCTGACAGCTTTGAAGGCCCTGATGGTAGGACACATCAATGTCAGGTGACTCTATACACTCATACCTACCATGTTAGAGCAAAGAGTTGTTCTTTTCTGACCATGTGACCTGACCAAGAAAAACTGTGCCATAGAAAGACAAATACCCCTCATGCTAGTGTAACCGATGTGAAATGGCTCGCTAGTTAGCGGGGTGCGCTCTAATAGCGTTTCAATCGATGACGTCACTCGCTCTGAGACCTTGGAAGTAGTTGTTCCCCTTGCTCAGCAAGGGCGGTGGCTTTTGTGGAGCGATGGGTAACGATGCTTCGTGAGAGGCAGTTGTTGATGTGTGCAGAGGGTCCCTGCTTCAAGCCCAGGTAGGGGTGAGGGATGGAAGCTATACTGTTACACTACCTAGCTGCACTACACTTATTTGACGTAGATGTTCTATATTTCTAGTCCTGTGGTCAGCCAAAACACCTGGGCCCAGTCATCTACAGTGTGTGGAGAGGTTTGAAATTATAGACTAGACTCAGAGGCCTAGTTTGTAGATACTATAGTTGTTGTTGTCGGCCTTGACCAATGTCTTCTCAGATATTGGCCATGTGGACTTCCTGGAGGCGGTTTCCAGGCTTTCAGACAAGCCATATGTTATAGTGGGGTTACACTTTGACCAGGTGAGTCTGACAAGCCATATGTTATAGTGGGGTTACACTTTGACCAGGTGAGTCTGACAAGCCATATGTTATAGTGGGGTTACACTTTGACCAGGTGAGTCTGACAAGCCATATGTTATAGTGGGGTTACACTTTGACCAGGTGAGTCTGACAAGTCATATGTTATAGTGGGGTTACACTTTGACCAGGTGACAAGTCATATGTTATAGTGGGGTTACACTTTGACCAGGTGAGTCTGACAAGTCATATGTTATAGTGGGGTTACACTTTGACCAGGTGAGTCTGACAAGCCATATGTTATAGTGGGGTTACACTTTGACCAGGTGAGTCTGACAAGCCATATGTTATAGTGGGGTTACACTTTGACCAGGTGAGTCTGACAAGTCATATGTTATAGTGGGGTTACACTTTGACCAGGTGAGTCTGACAAGTCATATGTTATAGTGGGGTTACACTTTGACCAGGTGAGTCTGACAAGCCATATGTTATAGTGGGGTTACACTTTGACCAGGTGAGTCTGACAAGTCATATGTTATAGTGGGGTTACACTTTGACCAGGTGAGTCTGACAAGTCCATATGTTATAGTGGGGTTACACTTTGACCAGGTGAGTCTGACAAGCCATATGTTATAGTGGGGTTACACTTTGACCAGGTGAGTCTGACAAGTCATATGTTATAGTGGGGTTACACTTTGACCAGGTGAGTCTGACAAGTCATATGTTATAGTGGGGTTACACTTTGACCAGGTGAGTCTGACAAGTCATATGTTATAGTGGGGTTACACTTTGACCAGGTGAGTCTGACAGCCATATGTTATAGTGGGGTTACACTTTGACCAGGTGAGTCTGACAAGCCATATGTTATAGTGGGGTTACACTTTGACCAGGTGAGTCTGACAAGTCATATGTTATAGTGGGGTTACACTTTGACCAGGTGAGTCTGACAAGTCATATGTTATAGTGGGGTTACACTTTGACCAGGTGAGTCTGAGTCTGTTATAGTGGGGTTACACTTTGACCAGGTGAGTCTGACAAGTCATATGTTATAGTGGGGTTACACTTTGACCAGGTGAGTCTGACAAGTCATATGTTATAGTGGGGTTACACTTTGACCAGGTGAGTCTGACAAGTCATATGTTATAGTGGGGTTACACTTTGACCAGGTGAGTCTGACAAGTCATATGTTATAGTGGGGTTACACTTTGACCAGGTGAGTCTGACAAGTCATATGTTATAGTGGGGTTACACTTTGGTCTATTGTCTCCTCAGTTGAGCTGTAAAATAGATAATTTAGGCTGGGATTTGTAGGTCGAATACAGCCATTTATATATCAATAAGTATAAATTATGGGTAACAATTACTGTAATAATTGTGCATTAAAATGGACAAAAATGGCTTTTTACCAAAAAACTATTTCTCAAGCAAGAATTTTGCAAGGACTGTCTAGGAGTGGTCTCAGTGGGGAGAGGAACATGTAAAAGTAGCTGTTATTGACAGAGAGGTTTGGAACTCTTTGTTATTGGTCTATTGACCAATTTCCCGCCTGGTGATGTGGCTTTCAAAGGCAATGTTCCCTCAATGTTCTCAGTGATCCCATTCACGGTAAACGCTGCATATTTCAACTCAATCAAAAATGGCCTTTTAAAACCCACAATGCCTATAACCAACCCACTGTCAAATGACATCCTGACACTGATAGTGGACATTTGCATCATCTTATTCTTACTTTTGGGTTTTGTGTGAATTTTTCAGGAGGTGAATCGCTACAAAGGGAAGAATTACCCCATTATGAACGTCCATGAGAGAACACTCAGTGTGCTGGCCTGTCGGGTAAGTTCTCTCTCCTTCTCTTCCATAAGAGATACTGTACATCTCTGTTGTAAGTGTTATTTTGTAAATTGTGTGTATGCAGGGCTCCCTTGTGAAAGAGACCTTGGTCTCAATTGGACTGTTAAAATAAAGGTCAAGTAAAATAATGACAAGTGATGAGTATATTAATCTAATGTGCTTCTGTTCTGTTTCTGTCTGCAGTATGTCTCTGAGGTGGTGATTGGTGCGCCTTACGCAGTCACGAGAGAGTTACTAGACCACTTCAAGGTAAGGGCTCAAGACACTACACTTGTTCTGCAGAGCCATTTGAACAGGCTAACATTTGTGGAAACTCGCAAGGTTAGTTTTGGGTCTCATCCTGCATGGTATCTACAGTGGGTTAGTGTTGGGTCCCATCCTGCATGGTATCTACAGTGGGTTAGTGTTGGGTCTCATCATGCATGGTATCTACAGTGGGTTAGTTTTGGGTCCCATCCTGCATGGTATCTACAGTGGGTTAGTGTTGGGTCCCATCATGCATGGTATCTACAGTGGGTTAGTGTTGGGTCCCATCCTGCATGGTATCTACAGTGGGTTAGTGTTGGGTCAAATCATGCATGGTATCTACAGTGGGTTAGTGTTGGGTCTCATCCTGCATGGTATCTACAGTGGGTTAGTGTTGGGTCTCATCCTGCATGGTATCTACTATCTACAGTGGGTTAGTGTTGGGTCTCATCATGCATGGTATCTACAGTGGGTTAGTGTTGGGTCTCATCCTGCATGGTATCTACTATCTACAGTGGGTTAGTGTTGGGTCTCATCATGCATGGTATCTACAGTGGGTTAGTGTTGGGTCTCATCCTGCATGGTATCTACTATCTACAGTGGGTTAGTGTTGGGTCTCATCATGCATGGTATCTCCAGTGGGTTAGTGTTGGGTCTCACCCTGCATGGAATCTACAGTGGGTTAGTGTTGGGTCTCATCCTGCATGGTGTCTCCAGTGGGTTAGTGTTGGGTCTCACCCTGCATGGTATCTACAGTGGGTTAGTGTTGGGTCTCATCCTGCATGGTATCTACAGTGGGTTAGTGTTGGGTCCCATCCTGCATGGTATCTACAGTGGGTTAGTGTTGGGTCAAATCATGCATGGTATCTACAGTGGGTTAGTGTTGGGTCTCACCCTGCATGGTATCTACTATCTACAGTGGGTTAGTGTTGGGGTCTCACCCTGCATGGTATCTACAGTGGGTTAGTGTTGGGTCTCATCCTGCATGGTGTCTCCAGTGGGTTAGTGTTGGGTCTCACCCTGCATGGAATCTACAGTGGGTTAGTGTTGGGTCTCACCCTGCATGGAATCTACAGTGGGTTAGTGTTGGGTCTCACCCTGCATGGTATCTACAGTGGGTTAGTGTTGGGTCTCATCCTGCATGGTATCTACAGTGGGTTAATGTTGGGTCTCACCCTGCATGGTATCTACAGTGGGTTAGTGTTGGGTCTCATCCTGCATGGTATCTACAGTGGGTTAGTGTTGGGTCTCATCCTGCATGGTATCTACAGTGGGTTAGTGTTGGGTCTCATCCTGCATGGTATCTACAGTGGGTTAGTTTTGGGTCTCATCCTGCATGGTATTTATTTATTTATCCATTATTTTACCAGGTAAGTTGACTGAGAACACATTCCCATTTGCAGCAACGACCTGGGGAATAGTTACAGGGGAGAGGAGGGGGATGAATGAGCCAATTGTAAACTGGGGTTTATTAGGTGATCGTGATGGTTTGAGGGCCAGATTGGGAATCTAGCCAGGACACCGGGGTTAACACCCCTACTCTTACGATAAGTGCCATGGGATCTTTAATGACCTCAGAGAGTCAGGACACCCGTTTAATGTCCCATCCGAAAGACGGCACCCTACACAGGGCAATGTCCCCAATCACTGTGCTGGGGAATTGAGATATTTTTTTTTAGACCAGAGGAAATAGTGCCTCCTACTGGCCCTCCAACACCACTTCCAGCAGCATCTGATCTCCCATCCAGGGACTGACCAGGACCAACCCTGCTTAGCTTCAGAAGCAAGCCAGCAGTGGTATGCAGGGTGGTATGCTGCTGGCCACAGTGGGTTAGTGTTGGGTCTCAACCTGCATGGTATCTACAGTGGGTTAGCATTGGGTCTCACCCTCATGGTATCTACAGTGGGTTAGTGTTGGGTCTCATCATGCATAGTATCTACAGTGGGTTAGTGTTGGGTCTCATCATGCATGGTATCTACTATCTACAGTGGGTTAATTTTGGGTCTCATCCTGCATGCTATTTACAGTGGGTTAGTGTTGGGTCTCACCCTGCATGGTATCTACAGTGGGTTAGTGTTGGGTCTCATCATGCATGGTATCTACAGTGGGTTAGTGTTGGGTCTCATCATGCATGGTATCTACAGTGGGTTAGTGTTGGGTCTCATCATGCATGGTATCTACTATCTACAGTGGGTTAATTTTGGGTCTCATCCTGTATGCTATTTACAGTGGGTTAGTGTTGGGTCTCACCCTGCATGGTATCTACAGTGGGTTAGTGTTGGGTCTCATCATGCATGGTATCTACAGTGGGTTAGTGTTGGGTCCCATCATGCATGGTATCTACAGTGGGTTAGTGTTGGGTCTCATCATGCATGGTATCTACAGTGGGTTAGTGTTGGGTCAAATCAAATCAAATCAAATTTATTTATATAGCCCTTCGTACATCAGCTGATATCTCAAAGTGCTGTACAGAAACCCAGCCTAAAACCCCAAACAGCAAGCAATGCAGGTGTAGAAGCACAGTGGCTAGGAAAAACTCCCTAGAAAGGCCAAAACCTAGGAAGAAACCGAGAGAGGAACCAGGCTATGTGGGGTGGCCAGTCCTCTTCTGACTGTGCCGGGTGGAGATTATAACAGAACATGGCCAAGATGTTCAAATGTTCATAAATGACCAGCATGGTCGAATAATAATAAGGCAGAACAGTTGAAACTGGAGCAGCAGCACAGTCAGGTGGACTGGGGACAGCAAGGAGTCATCATGTCAGGTCGTCCTGGGGCACGGCCCTTGGGCTCAGGTCCTCCGAGAGAGAGAAAGAAAGAGAGAATTAGAGAGAGCATATGTGGGGTGGCCAGTCCTCTTCTGGCTGTGCCGGGTGGAGATTATAACAGAACATGGCCAAGATGTTCAAATGTTCATAAATGACCAGCATGGTCAAATAATAATAAGGCAGAACAGTTGAAACTGGAGCAGCAGCATGGCCAGGTGGACTGGGGACAGCAAGGAGTCATCATGTCAGGTAGTCCTGGGGCATGGTCTTAGGGCTCAGGTCAGTTGAAACTGGAGCAGCAGCATGGCCAGGTGGACTGGGGACAGCAAGGAGTCATCATGTCAGGTAGTCCTGGGGCATGGTCCTAGGGCTCAGGTCCTCCGAGAGAGAGAAAGAAAGAAGGAGAGAATTAGAGAACGCACACTTAGATTCACACAGGACACCGAATAGGACAGGAGAAGTACTCCAGATATAGCAAACTGACCCTAGCCCCCCGACACAAACTACTGCAGCATAAATACTGGAGGCTGAGACAGGAGGGGTCAGGAGACACTGTGGCCCCATCCGAGGACGACCCCGGACAGGGCCAAACAGGAAGGATATATATAAGGATATAACAATTTGATTTGATTTGGTTAGTGTTGGGTCTTACCCTGCATGGTATCTACAGTGGGTTAGTGTTGGGTCTCACCCTGCATGGTATCTACAGTGGGTTAGTGTTGGGTCTCACCCTGCATGGTATCTACAGTGGGTTAGTGTTGGGTCTCATCATGCATGGTATCTACAGTGGGTTAGTGTTGGGTCTCATCATGCATGGTATCTACAGTGGGTTAGTGTTGGGTCTCATCATGCATGGTATCTACAGTGGGTTAGTGTTGGGTCTCATCATGCATGGTCTACTTCTGCAGGTGGACCTTGTGTGTCATGGGAAGACAGAGGTGCATCCTGACAAAGACGGGTCGGACCCCTATGCTGTGAGTACCCTGTGCCTTTTTCTGACACAACTATGTTACTAAAAAACAATGTGCTGGTGCACTCCAATTGATACAAACTACAAGGCCATGGGGACTTGGTATGTTTTACATTCACGTACATTGGGGGAAAAAAGTATTTAGTCAGCCACCAATTGTGCAAGTTCTCCCACTTAAAAAGATGAGAGAGGCCTGTAATTTTCATCATAGGTACACTTCAACTATGACAGACAAAATGAGAAAAAAAATCCAGAAAATCACATTGTAGGATTTCTAATGAATTTATTTGCAAATTATGGTGGAAAATAAGTATTTGGTCAATAACAAAAGTTTATCTCAATACTTTGTTAATTACCCTTTGTTGGCAATGACAGAGGTCAAACGTTTTCTGTAAGTCTTCACAAGGTTTTCACACACTGTTGATGGTATTTTGGCCCATTCCTCCATGCAGATCTCCTCTAGAGCAGTGATGTTTTGGGACTGTTGCTGGGCAACACGGACTTTCAACTCCCTCCAAAGATTTTCTATGGGATTGAGATCTAGAGACTGGCTAGGCCACTCCAGGACCTTGAAATGCTTCTTACGAAGCCACTCCTTCGTTGCCCGGGCGGTGTGTTTGGGATCATTGTCATGCTGAAAGACCCAGCCACGTTTTATCTTCAATGCCCTTGCTGATGGAAGGAGGTTTTCACTCAAAATCCCACGATGCATGGCCCCATTCATTCTTTCCTTTACACGGATCAGTCGTCCTGGTCCCTTTGCAGAAAAACAACCCCAAAGCATGATGTTTCCACCCCCATGCTTCACAGTAGGTATGGTGTTCTTTGGATGCAACTCAGCATTCTTTGTCCTCCAAACACGATGAGTTGAGTTTTTACCAAAAAGTTATATTTTGGTATCGTCTGACCATATGACATTCTCCCAATCTTCTTCTGGATCATCCAAATGCTCTCTAGCAAACTTCAGACGGGCTTCAGCAGGGGGACACGTCTGGCACTGCAGGATTTGAGTCCCTGGTGGCGTAGTGTGTTACTGATGGTAGGCTTTGTTACTTTGGTCCCAGCTCTCTGCAGGTCATTCACTAGGTTCCCCCATGTGGTTCTGGGATTTTTGCTCACCGTTCTTGTGATCATTTTGACCCCACGGGGTGAGATCTTGCGTGGAGCCCCAGATCGAGGGAGATTATCAGTGGCCTTGTATGTCTTCCATTTCCTAATAATTGCTCCCACAGTTGATTTCTTCAAACCAAGCTGCTTACCTATTGCAGATTCAGTCTTCCCAGCCTGGTGCAGGTCTACAATTTTGTTTCTGGTGTCCTTTGACAGCTGTTTGGTCTTGGCCATAGTGGAGTTTGAAGTGTGACTGTTTGAGGTTGTGGACAGGTGTCTTTTATACTGATAACAAGTTCAAACAGGTGCCATTAATACAGGTAACGAGTGGAGGACAGAGGAGCCTCTTAAAGTAGCAGTTTGTACAGGTCTCTGAGAGCCAGAAATCTTGCTTGTTTGTAGGTGACCAAATACTTATTTTCCACCATAATTTGCAAATAAATTCATAAAAAATCCTGCAATGTGATTTTCTGGATTTTTTTCTTCTCATTTTGTCTGTCATAGTTAAAGTGTACCTTTGATGAAAATTACAGGACTCTCTCATCTTTTTAAGTGGGAGAACTTGCACAATTGGTGGCTGACTAAATACTTTTTTTGCCCCACTGTAATTTAGCAGACACTCTTATCCAGAGCAATTAGGGTAAAGTGACTTGCTCAAAGGCACATCAACAGATTTTTCACCTAGTCAGCTCAGAGATTTGAACCAGCAACCTTTCGATTACTGGCCCATGCACTTCACCGCTAGACTACCTGCCACCATATAAGATGCTCTTTGAAAGAGTAGTGTATGACTAGCAGAAAACCAAAGGGGATAATAGCCACCACTTTAGTAAACGAGAAATGTAGAACAATTTATCATGGGGCTTACAGTACTTTTCCCATCAAGGCAATCTCAAAGAAAAATGTAGGGATGAACTTCTTCATTTAAAAAGCCTTTGTTACTTGGTTATTAAGTGGTTACAATGTATTTGGAAGACTGATATAATATACAGTATTGTATATAATAACATATAACCGTTTTTTGCAAACTTTTATCCTAAGCGTGAAATGTCTAAGTGAATGTTTAAGTGTGGACTGTGTTTCTCTGAATGCAGGAGCCCAGGAAGAAAGGAATACTGCACACTGTGGACAGTATGAACAGCCTCACCACTGATAGTATTGTTCAGAGGATCATCAAAAACAGGTGAGGGCAGGAAGGAGTGAGAACCTGGTATGTCACATCATCGTGATAATATCTCTGTTGTTGTAAGGTCACATCATCATGATAATATCTCTGTAATTTCAATGATGCTAAGGTCACGTCATTATGATAATATCTCTGTAGTTGTAAGGTCACGTCATTATGATAATATCTCTGTAGTTTTAAGGTCACGTCATTATGATAATATCTCTGTAATTTCAATGATGCTATCACGATAATAATATCTCTGTAGTTGTAAGGTCACGTCATTATGATAATATCTCTGTAGTTTTAAGATAATATAATATCTCTGTAATTTCAATGATGCTAAGGTCACGTCATTATGATAATATCTCTGTAGTTGTAAGGTCACGTCATTATGATAATATCTCTGTAGTTTTAAGATCACGTCATTATGATAATATCTCTGTAGTTGTAAGGTCACGTCATCATGATAATATCTCTGTAATTTCAATGATGCTAAGGTCACGTCATTATGATAATATCTCTGTAGTTGTAAGGCCACGTCATTATGATAATATCTCTGTAGTTTTAAGGTCACGTCATTATGATAATATCTCTGTAGTTGTAAGGTCACGTCATCATGATAATATCTCTGTAATTTCAATGATGCTAATATCATTATGATAATATCTGTAGTTGTAAGGCAATTATGATAATATCTCTGTAGTTGTAAGGCTATGATAATATCTCTGTAGGGATGCACATCATTATGATAATATCTCTGTAGTTGTAAGGTCACGTCATCATGATAATATCTCTGTAGTTTCAATGATGCTAAGGGCACATCATTATGATAATATCTCTGTAGTTTTAATGATGCTAAGGTCACGTCATTATGATAATATCTCTGTAGTTTCAATGATGCTAAGGTCACGTCATCATGATAATATCTCTGTAGTTTCAATGATGCTAAGGTAACATCATTATGATAATATCTCTGTAGTTTTAATGATGCCAAGGTCACGTCATCATGACATCGCTGTAGTTTAAATGATGCTAAGGTCACGTCATCATGATAATATTGGGGGAAAGTAAAGAAAGTCACACACTATATTACTCCCAGTAACCTTTCTCTACTTTGTAAGTGTATGAACCATTTGTCTGAACCTGCACAGCATTTTGGGTATGCGTTTTTCAGCTCCCACTATAACATGATATAATAACACTCTGCCATTTAGCAGATTGTTTTATCCAAAGCGACTTACAGTCAGGCACGCATACATTTTGCGTACAGGTCGTCCCGGGAATCGAACCCACAATCCTAGCGTTGCAAGCATCATGCGCTACCAACACATTCCAATGATACTATACTCTAAATCACAGAAGGGTAAATATTCCATGCGTTACCATGATGGTTTTAACCAATAGCCCTCTGCACACTATTGAAACCTCCCCTCTGTGTCCCCTGCAATGTAGGCTGCTGTTCGAGGCCAGGAACCAGAAGAAAGAGGCCAAAGAGATGGCTGTGATCCAGGCCATGAAGAGAAGAGAGGAGGAGAAGGGCAAGGAGAGGGCCCAGGCTGTGCTTTAGGACAACAGGCCCGAAGGAGCACTCCCACCACAAGGAACCATTGACCACCCTTAGGGTCAATCTGAGACGGACTAAACCTAATACATCTAACCCCCACCACCAATGCAGCGCAGTCAATCCACCTCATCTGGGTTCCAACTCCCAACCAACACCCTCCAGGTCACACAGTTTCCTTACCGACAGCCAGACAGCGAGCCTTTGTTATCAACATGCAGTATTCTTACAATGGGAGTTCTGTTGTAGGTTCCACATGGTAACATGTTAGGTGAGGCTGTTTTATTTGTCTTAATATCTGTATGCATTTACATGTTCTTTATTTCTTATGGTTTGACAAACCACCTTAACAGTATAGACCTCATACTGTCTCCCTTTCTCACGAGTTATAACCAGACAGGGAACCAGAAGGCCCAACATAGTCACTGAGTTATAACCAGACAGGGAACCAGAAGGCCCAACATAGTCACTGAGTTATAACCAGTCAGAGAACCAGAAGGCCCAACATAGTCACTGAGTTATAACCAGACAAGGAACCAGAAGGCCCAACATAGTCACTGAGTTATAACCAGACAAGGAACCAGAAGGCCCAACATAGTCACTGAGTTATAACCAGACAAGGAACCAGAAGGCCCAACATAGTCACTGAGTTATAACCAGACAGAGAACCAGAAGGCCCAACATAGTCACTGAGTTATAACCAGACAAGGAACCAGAAGGACCAACATAGTCACTGAGTTATAACCAGACAGGGAACCAGAAGGCCCAACATGGTTACTGAGTTATAACCAGACAGGGAACCAGAAGGCCCAACATAGTCACTGAGTTATAACCAGACAGGGAACCAGAAGGCCCAACATGGTTACTGAGTTATAACCAGACAGGGAACCAGAAGGCCCAACATAGTCACTGAATTATAACCAGACAAGGAACCAGAAGGCCCAACATGGTTACTGAGTTATAACCAGACAAGGAACCAGAAGGCCCAACATAGTCACTGAGTTATAACCAGACAAGGAACCAGAAGGCCCAACATGGTTACTGAGTTATAACCAGACAAGGAACCAGAAGGCCCAACATAGTCACTGAGTTATAACCAGACAAGGAACCAGAAGGCCCAACATAGTCACTGAGTTATAACCAGACAAGGAACCAGAAGGCCCAACATAGTCACTGAGTTATAACCAGACAAGGAACCAGAAGTCACTGGGTTATAGCCAGACAAGGAACCAGAAGGCCCAACATAGTCACTGAGTTATAACCAGACAGGGAACCAGAAGGCCCAACATGGTTACTGGGTTATAGCCAGACAAGGAACCAGAAGGCCCAACATAGTCACTGAGTTATAACCAGACAAGGAGCCAGAAGGCCCAACATGGTTACTGAGTTATAACCAGACAAGGAACCAGAAGGCCCAACATAGTCACTGAGTTATAACCAGACAAGGAACCAGAAGTCACTGGGTTATAGCCAGCCAGACAGGGAACCAGAAGTCCCAGCCTAGTCTTGTGGAACCAGACAGGTGTGTCTCTAAACAAATCTGGCTGTGCAAGTTAAAGCCAGACTAATATTTGTTTTCTAAATAATTATCATACCGCAAGTTATTTTTCTTGGGGTTGATTGAGCTTTATTTAAACAGGAGAATTATGAATGATTCATTTCTGTGAGAAATAGTGTGGTTAGGTTGAAGTCTGTCGGCCGATGCTTGGGCTTGTTGCTTTGGAGACCCATCCAACCACCTCTGCTGCTCCTCGCACAGCGATTGTTGAACAACCAACACATTGGATGCATCCAAAATGGCACCGTTTTTCCTATATAGTGTTTAACAGGGACCTGATGGTCAACAGTAATGCATTAAATAGGGAATAGGAAGTCATTTCAGATGCAGCCGTTGTCATTCTCAGTCATTCTGTTGCTGCTGTCATCGTGGCAATAGGCTGATCCCCTCACAACTTACAGTCCTATCTTATCTATCTCTGTATATATGTACTGTATGTATTTATTATAAATTAATATTAACCAGGAGAACTCTCTGGAAGATGTTGAAACCACTAGAGGTGTTCAGGGGTGGGTTTGAAAATGTACCATCTCTGTGAGAGCCTATTGGTCGATTTTACCTTGGGAAAAGCTGAGGTCATTAATGATTCAAGCTTTCTATCAGAGACTACCCTCAGCTTTCTATCAGAGACTACCCTCAGCTTTCTATCAGAGACTACGCTCAGCTTTCTATCAGAGACTACCCTCAGCGTTCTATCACAGACTACCCTCAGCTTTCTATCAGAGACTACCCTCAGCTTTCTATCAGATACTACCCTCAGCGTTCTATCAGAAACTACCCTCAGCTTTCTATCAGAGACTACCCTCAGCTTTCTATCAGAGACCACCCTCAGCTTTCTATCAGAGACTACCCTCAGCTTTCTATCAGAGACCACCCTCAGCTTTCTATCAGAGACTACCCTCAGCTTTCTATCAGAGACTACCCTCAGCTTTCTATCAGAGACTACCCTCAGCTTTCTATCAGAGACTACCCTCAGCTTTCTATCAGAGACTACCCTCAGCTTTCTATCAGCGACTACCCTCAGCTTTCTATCAGAGACTACCCTCAGCTTTCTATCAGAGACTACCCTCAGCTTTCTATCAGAGACTACCCTCAGCTTTCTATCAGAGACTACCCGTAGCTTTCTATCAGAGACTACCCACAGCTTTCTATCAAAGACTACCCTCAGCTTTCGGACAGATTTAATCTGTTTCTAGAAGAGAAACGGAATTGAATATTAGACTCTTAGAAAAAAGGGTTCCAAAAGGCTTATTCGGCTGTGCCCATAGGAGAACCCTTTTGGGTTCCAAGTAGAACCCTTTTTGGTTCCATTTTGAGTCCAGGTAAAACCGTTTTGTCAACCAAAAAAGTTTCTACCTGGAACCAAAAAGGGTACTTCAAAGGGTTATCCTATGGGGACAGCTGAAGAACCTTTTTCGGTTCTATATAGCATATTTTGTGTAGATGGGCCAACCTATGGGATCTCATGTAGATAATACTACCAGAACGTACTGACTGGAACTGTTCTATGTTATAGAATGAATCTATAATATAGATAGAACGGTTCTCCACTATAACAAATGCAAACTATTATTCCAGGACCCATTGTCCAACCTTTGAGCGCAGTTCTTGTTTTAACCACAGCAGGTCCCTCTTCCTCTGTAAAAGACAAGACATCCTTGTACATTCTGGTAGAGCACTGAACTAAGTTTTAACCACAGCAGGTCCCTCTTCCTCTGTAAAAGACACGACTTACCCTTGTACATTCTGGTAGAGCACTGAACTGAGTTTTAACCACAGCAGGTCCCTCCTCCTCTGTAAAAGACACAACTTATCCTTGTACATTCTGGTAGAGCACTGAACTGAGTTTTCACCAGATGCTTTTAATGGCAAATTATTTTAAACGATAGGAGATGATGAAATATGTACGGTGCTGTTAACTTAGATAAACTAATGACCTTTTACTGTCATACGATCAAAAGTCTTAATCAAACCTCTGGATAAGAAATCATAATTTCAAAACGTTAATCGGATTAAATACTATATTTTTCATACATGTATATTTTTCAGTCAGACCACCTCAACATAAACTTGGTTTCATATGTTTCAAAAGCATATAAAATATTGTCTGTCTATAAAGTTGGAATGTATTCAATGTACTGTATAGGCTACAGTGATCTCCTATGTATGTTATTGACAACTCTGATCTTCTAAATGACAAACGCTGTGGAATTTGGTACAGTATATTATCATTGTCAATAATAACAACTCCATCTAAAAAACTGTGTTGGTCATCTTGACCTTGTCTCCTTATTTAAATAAATGATTTTACTAATAGAAGTTGTGTTAGGGCAATCATTTTCGCTGCCTCGTTGTTCTTAAAGGATCAATTTACCACAATTTTTTTTTTTTTTTGGTATTTTGATAATTAGACCATGCATATCAGCAGTTAAGGTCTCTATTCAATCAGTATCACTGAAATTCAGTGTTACAGCGTGGTTGCAATTTAAAGGCAAAGTTCACGGTACAAGCTGCATATGTTGGCTCAATCGGAAATTACCTGTGAATTTCGATCAGGCAATCTGTAACGCTTCTGCAATACAGATTGAATAGAGCCATAAGTTGTCAAGATAGAGAACTTTAGATAAAAATAAAAGTGTGATGATGGTGCGATTTGCATCATCACACTTTTAGCATTTTACTAAAAGTGCTCTATCTTGACAACTTAGGGTCTTGCACCATATCTACAGTGGACTAATTAGCAAAATACTTGAAGATAGTTTGAGTAAAATGATCTTTATAGGTAAAGGAATTATAAAGGTAATCATCATCATTCATTAAAGAGTATGAGGTCATGTGTTGGACAGATAAGTGAACCTTTGATCAGCCTAAATTAGGGTCAAATTGCATCTATCAATCACTTCACACTACAAAGTCAGGAAATGTCAGTTCATTACTTTGACCATTTTTTATTAGCCAGAGCCTAATTAGTGTGCAGTATATCCTCATACAGAAAAGTGATATATTGAATATACAGTGGAGAATGAACACTTTCTATGAAGTAGGACAACATTTGTACAATGCTTTATATTATAATATCCTAATGTTTTGTACACTCAGTGTAAGCATCTATAATAGGGAAGGGAAAGGGAATAACTCAGCAGGTGTTCCTAATGTTTTGTACACTCAGTGTAAGCATCTATAATAGGGAAGGGAAAGGGAATAACTCAGCAGGTGTTCCTAATGTTTTGTACACTCAGTGTAAGCATCTATAATAGGGAAGGGAAAGGGAATAACTCAGCAGGTGTTCCTAATGTTTTGTACACTCAGTGTAAGCATCTATAATAGGGAAGGGAAAGGGAATAACTCAGCAGGTGTTCCTGATGTTTTGTACACTCAGTGTAAACATCTATAATAGGGAAGGGAAAGGGAATAACTCAGCAGGTGTTCCTAATGTTTTGTACACTCAGTGTAAGCATCTATAATAGGGAAGGGAAAGGGAATAACTCAGCAGGTGTTCCTAATGTTTTGTACACTCAGTGTAAGCATCTATAATAGGGAAGGGAAAGGGAATAACTCAGAAGGTGTTCCTAATGTTTTGTACACTCAGTGTAAGCATCTATAATAGGGAAGGGAAAGGGAATAACTCAGAAGTGGTGATAAACTCTGTATGATGTTTTTATTGATAATGAACTATAATGAGTTATAAGGCTATAATGTATTATTGTATCTATACTTGTTTGGAAACACAGACAATGTAGTTTTTAGACACATTAGGCCTTATACTGTAGCGATCCTGCTATATGAGCCACTTTACAATTCCCACCAATTCAGTTAACCCTATTGACGCAATGCATAGAGTTTCACGCCAGTCTGAGACCAATGTCTGCTACACTGGTGTCAGAAGTGGGATGGCGGATGTGAGGTCATCGGAGCTCACGGGCCTGGACATGTGAGGGGTTGGAGTAGCGATCCTCGCTATATGAGTCAGGTTACAATTTACACCGTTTCTATTGGCACAATGCGTAGAGTGTTTGCCTTTACGCCAGGATCACACCTACTGTAATTCGTTTTTAAACACCTCGATCACACCTACATCGTTTTGCGAAAAATGGTACGCAGCATCATCTGGATGTGTGCAACAAAAATTCTATATTCACCTGCTACCATTTCAAACCGTCTACGCATACAATTTGATGCATATGTTCGCCAAATCCAATGTATGCACCACACAGGACACACTGCAACGCAATGCTCCAAGGTAAACACACAGTTCCATTGTAAATGAATGTACTTATGGTGTCCCAAAACACAAACATTATATCCGTGTGATCGAGGCGTTACAGTGGCAATCAGCAGTTAAAACAATAACAAAACACATCCCCGCCCCTGTTTTCGTAAAAAGCTGAGGAATGAGGCTGGAGAAATGTTACCACTCAAATTCGTAGACAGCTATGGATGAAAGGAATGACCATCTATGATGCAAACATTCTAGTTTTAACCATGTTGAGGCTATATAATGTTTGTTTACAAGAGCACGTAATGTATTATAAAGCACTATGCATGTGTTTGTTTAAATAAAGCGATCAACTTAGTTATAGAACACTGTAATAGGTATTTGTAGGCTTTAATTAAATTCTGCTTCAGTCTCGCGCTCGTGATTGGTATCTTCATGATATGAGCACGGGTCTACTCCACTAATAATCCACAGGTGTTATCTGTTAGGTCAGTTAGCGGCAAGATTTGACCAGTGAGTAGTATAATCTATAGAAATTAATTGGACATATTCAATGTTCTTGAGGTTTACCTAATTTATCTTTATCGCGTGTTGAATTTTCAGCCCCAGTTTGTAGCAAAGATGTTCCGCTTTTTCAATATTCTGCCAGCCCCTCTGCAGGTATATCAAAATGTTGTTTTTGTTTGTGTTAACGTGTACCCCTCATTTGTTTTTCAAGCAAACATCTCCGGACAGTCGTTATGCGACATTCTAATAGAACATACTGTATCTTCGACTAAAGTTTACTTTTCAAACCTAGATGTGCGTGAGATCAATTTGCATTCACCCCGTACCCGACGTTACTGAGGATGAGAAAAGGGCGAAAATTCAAAGCTCTAATATAGAACGAGATTTGTTTGAACAAGCCAAGCTTGAGGTGAACGTGATCAAAATATTGCTACTTGGTAAGTTTGTGTGTGTTGCAACAACCGTGTCTCACACAATTTCGTATTATTATGTATGGAAATCCGAGACTCCTAAATATGCAATGTTATCTTTGGTATGGTTACTTGAGACCGATGGTTACTTAATGCCAAAATGAAAGGAGTTTGTCTGGGTGGGTATAACACACATTTCTAGAAACACAGTGGATAATTATAATTTAGGCTACTTTTGAACTACTTTTATCTACTTTGCAACTACTTAGCGTGTTAACTAACCCTTCCCAATTATGTGAAGTACTTAAGAAAATATACTTTCAAGTAGGCCCTCCTGCTGTAGTTTGTGGTATCTGTACTTCACTATTTATATTTTTGACTACTTTTACTCCACTACATTCCTAAAGGAAATGATGCACTTTTTACCCCGTACATGTTCCCTGACACCCAAAAGTACTCGTTACGTTTCGAATGTTTAGCAGGACAAGAAAAGTGTCCAATTATCAAGAGAACATCCCTGGTCATCTCCTGCCTCTGATCTGGTGAACTCACTAAACACAAATACTTTATTTGTAAATGTAAAAGTGTTGGTGCTGTGTTTGCTTAATATGAGGAATTTAAAATTATTTATACTTTTGATACTTAGTTACACTGCAGAAATCACCCTGCCATTGGTTGCTAAAACTCTAATACACCGAACAAAAATATGAATGCGATATGCAACCATTTCAAAGATTTTACTGAGTTACAGTTCATATAAGGAAATCAGTCAATTTAAATAAATTCATTAGGTCCTAATCTACGGATTTCGCATGACTGGGAATACAGATCTGCAGCCATTGGTCACGGATACCTTAAAGAAAGGTAGGGGCGTGGATCAGAACCAGTCAGTATCTGGTGTGATCATCATTTGCCTTATGCAGTGCTTAGAGTTGATCAGGCTGTTGATTGTGGAATGTTGTCCCACTCCCCTTCAATGGCTGTGCGAAGTTGCTGAATATTGGTGGGAACATGAACATGCTGTTGATCCAGAGCATCACGAACATGCTCAATGGGTGACATTTCTGGTGAGTAAAGTCTGGTGAGTATGCAGGCCATGGAAGAACTGAGTCATTTTCAGCTCCCAGAAATTGTGTAAAGATCCTTGCTACATGGGGCCGTGCAGTATCATGTTGAAACATGAGGTGATGGTAGCGGATGAATGGTATGACAATGGGCCTCGGGATCTCTTCATATTCAAATTGCCATCGATAAATTGCAATCGTGTTTGTTGTCCATAGCTTATGACTGCCCATACCATAACCCCACCACTGGGGCACTCTGTTCCCAATGTTGACAACTGCAAACTGCTCACCCACACACTGTCTACCATCTGCCCGGTACAGTTGAAACTGGGATTCATCCGTGAAAAGCATACAATTCCATCGTGCCAGTGGCCATCGAAGGTGAGCATTTGCCCACTGAAGTAGGTTACGGTGCTGAACTGCAGTCAGGTCAAGGCCCCGGTGAGGGCGATGAGCATGCTGTTGAGCTTCCCTGAGACAGTTTCTGGCAGTTTGTGCAGAAATTCATAGATTGTGCAAACCTACAAATTAATCAGTTGTCCGGGTGGCTGGTCTCAGACGATCCCGCAGGTGAAGAAGCTGGATGTGGAAGTCCTGGCCTGGCGTGGTTACATGTGGTCTGCAGTTGTGAGGCCAGGTGGACATACTGCCAAATTCTCTTAAAACATTGTAGGAGGTGGCTTATGGTAGAGAAATTACCATTACATTCTCTGGCAACAGCTCTGGTGGACATTCCTGCAGTCAGCATGCCAATTTCACGCTCCCTCCCAATTGGATGACTTGTGGTTAGAGCGTTGGGCCAGTAACCGGAAGGTTGCTGGATCGAGTCTACAAGCTGTCAAGGTAAAAATCTGCCGTTCTGCCCCTGAGCAAGGTAGTTAACCCACTGTTCCCTGGGTGCCAAAGACTTTGACGATTATGGCAGCCCCCCACACCTCTCTGATTCAGAGTGGTTGGGTTAAATGTGGAGGACATATTTTAGTTGAATACATTGTTGGACAACTGACAAAATATCCTCCCTTTCCCCTCAACTTGCGACATCTGTGGCATTGTTGTGTGTCAAAAACTGCACTTTTTTTTGTGCCATTGTATTGTCCCCAGCACAAGGGGAACCTGTGTAATGATGCTGTTTAATCAGCTTCTTGATATGCCACATCTGTCAGGTGGATGGATTGTCTTGGCAAAGGAGACATGCTCATTAACAGGGATGTACTAAATTCCATCGAAATAAGCTTTTTGTGTAAATGGAACATTTCTGGGATCTTTTACTTCAGCTCATGAAACATGGGACCAACACTTTGTTGTGTTTTTTTGTAGTTGTGTAGTTTGCCTAATTTCAGTTTGTAACAAAATAAGCTGCTCTAGTGTAGAGAATCATTCAACCATCTAAACCCTTTTGAAATATATTTTCCATAATCTTTTGAAGACTCAAAAGAAATTGTGCACATAGAACAGATCTACCGCTTCTTAGACATGCGTTCAAGTAGAGTAATAGAACTATAACTCCTATTTCTACAGTGTGAATTTGGCCAGGTCACCCAAATAGTTACAGCAATTACATTTATTTTTTGATAATTAAGCCTATTTAAAACCAAATACTCTTGAGTCATTTTCTATTAAGTTATCTTTACTTTTACTCAAGTATGAACGTTGGGTATTTTTCCACCACTGACCCTGACCTTAACCATTTTAGCTACCCATTTGCCTAACCTTACCCCTTTAACCGAACTCCTAAACTTAACCCTAACCTTATAATGCAAACGGTTGATAGATAATTTAGAATCTCAGCATGTACAACTTTAGCATTTTAGCTAATTGTCAACTTTTGAACTACTTGATACTTTGCAACTACTAGCATGTTACCTAACCCTTTCCCTAACACTTCCTTTAACCTAATTCCTAAACTTACCTCTAATGTTAGCGAGCTAGCTAACCCTTCCCCTAACCCTTTAACCTAATTCCTTAACTTACCTCTAATGTTAGCGAGCTAGCTAACCCTTCCCCTAACCCTTTAACCTAATTCCTTAACTTACCTCTAACGTTAGCGAGCTAGCTAACCCTTCCCCTAACCCTTTAACCTAATTCCTTAACTTACCTCTAACGTTAGCGAGCTAGCTAACCCTTCCCCTAACCCTTTAACCTAATTCCTTAACTTACCTCTAACGTTAGCGAGCTAGCTAACCCTTCCCCTTCCCCTAACCCTTTAACCTAATTCCTTAACTTACCTCTAACGTTAGCGAGCTAGCTAACCCTTCCCCTAACCCTTTAACCTAATTCCTTAACTTACCTCTAATGTTAGCGAGCTAGCTAACCCTTCCCCTAACCCTTTAACCTAATTCCTTAACTTACCTCTAACGTTAGCGAGCTAGCTAACCTTAGCCACCTACCTGGAATTCATAACATATCAAATGTTTTGTAGATTCCTAACATATTGCATGCTTTTTATGAATTCATAACATGTAATAGAAATGGTCATTCTTAACATATCATAGGAAATGGGTGATAGGCATCCACAAATTAATACATACCATACGAAACGCAACATATCATAGTAAATGGGTGATAGGCATCCACAAATTAATACATACCATACGAAAAGCAACATATCATAGTAAATGCGGTGTCTCGGATGTATGTACAGAACAATATGAAATGCTCTGAGACCAGGTTGGTTACAAATCACAAATATGGCCAACCATGTCATTGCAGAATATATTTAATGTGTTTTGTGATTTAAGTTCCCATTAGATTGCACTGATGTGATGACTACTTTGTTCCAGGTGCTACAGAGAGTGGTAAGAGTACCATGGTCAAGCAGATGAAGATCATCCACAGTCATGGCTTCTCCAAGCCAGAGCTTATTTGCTTCAAGGTGCTGTACACTTTACCCTCCTTGTCACAACACATTTGAGAATCTCTGCCATGTTTTTTTTCTTTAAAGGGGATTCTTGTCTTTGTTACACTACATTCTCACTATTCTAAAGAACCCAGACAGGTCCATAGCCTGTTATGATGTTGGCTTAAAAAGGCTGTATTCAACAGTCACGATACCATGATCAACACATACTGCCCTCCATTAATACTGTATGCTTCCATTATGTAAGAAAATGCTCTTACTGATGCTTAATCGAATAGTGTGTTGGCTGGACAGGGCCCTGATGTAGCTGATAGTGACTCCACTTGGGAGATTAGGGAGGGAGTTGTTGCGTCTGGATGTATGGTATGGGAGCTGGGGTTTGGGAAAGGTGATTCTACCTCCTCCCAATCAGACCATGGAGGTAGAAGAGGTTAGGTGTGGTTAATGGTAGCTGTATACTGTTCAAACCATGTTTTTTTTTACTGTGTACAGTCCTTGGCTAGGGGTCTGTAAAGGTGGGTGTTACGTTATTGAACATTTTACATTCACTTAGAACAGGCATGAATATCTGTCTGGTAGAATAGGGAATCATTATTTTTGTTCTATCTGCAGTGTTGTGAAGAATAGCCCAGTCCCAGTGCTCAATAGTCACCCCTCTCTCTCCCTCCCTCTCTGGCTCACCATCCAAAGTATTTAAACTGAGCCCTCCATGAGTGATTCCATCAGACTACTGAACTTTCTCCATTAGCGAACATTTATTGATTTACATGTCTGTCTTGATGTATTCACACTTCATATTTTAGCTGTCATGTATACCGAAATAAAACTCCTCCCGTCACAGGCTGCAGTGTTGGATAACCTCCTGACCTCCATGAAGTTTGTGCTGCGCGGCATGGGACTGCTGAGGATTAATCTGGCCAACAAGAAGAACAGGGTGAGGGAGAAGAGCTAGTAGCTAGTCTTGGAGCATCATGTCATACTTACTGACCACCTTGTTAGAACCTTTTGATTTGACCATTTAAAATACGTAGTTACTCCAGGCAACAGATACATAAACCACAACTAGCAGAGGGTACTAGCCAGAAGACTATTTGTGGTCTTCTATCAAACGGATACATAAACCACAACTAGCAGAGGGTACTAGCCAGAAGACTATTTGTGGTCTTCTATCAAACGGATACAGCCCACATTATTGAAATATGGTCTCTATTCACACCCTCTGGTAATGATGCAACACATTCTGTACCCCCATTTAACACATGTTGAACTAACAGGATCATACAGTGTAACTGGTCAGCCCAGTTTTAGACTTATATTACTGCCCTGAGTCATAGCTTCCTCCTTCTGAAACTGTAGAGCTCAGATGTCACGTTAGATGTCAGCCTTGCTCTGGTATTCTCCTAGCTACGTCCCTAACACGATCACAAGCCATATATTGAAGTTTAAAGGCCTCTTTGCCTCACACATCTTTCTTGACCTCACTAATAACGACAAGTGGACACAGGGACTGGAATTTATCTTCTACATCTGTCATTATGATTTAGTTGGGTTGTTCATTAGGACCAAATGGAAGAAAAGACTGAAACCGAGAGGGAGTACCTGGACTAGTCCAATAAGAAACACTAATTTCACATAGCAAAACTCAAATAAAAATAGCATATGTCTTTCATTTCCTAATTAACAAGACCCAAGACAGCACATATTCATCATATAACTAGAGCAATGCCATCGGGGGTATGCCAAATAAAAATGTGATTGACATTTTATTTTATTCACATTTTCAAACAGTCCATTTATATTTTCCAATGGGGTCTATACATTTGGATGAGTTTTCTTTTTTTGTCTCGCCTGATTAGCCTTGTTTCACTGCTAAAAATAAAATTAAACAATCTATTGTTCAGCAAAATAACAACACAATGTCAAATACAGGTAGCCTAGTCAAATAATTAACATCCAATCACATTAACCGTTATTCTCTTGCAGGAATTCCATTAACGGTCGTATGTAGCTGCTGCTCATGTTGGCATCTGTACTGATGGTGCAAAAGCCATGACAGGGAGACAGAGGAGTGGTAACGCTCGTGCAAGCAGTTGCTCCCGACGCTACTTGGGTACACTACAGCATCAACCGAGAGGCTCTTGCTGCCAAGGGAATGCCTGACAGCTTGAAAGGTGTTTTGGACACTACAGTGAAAATGGTTAATTTTGTTAAAGCAAAGCCCCTGAACTCTCGTATTTTCTGCACTATTCAAAGATATGGGCGACGACCATGTAACGCTTTTACAACATACAGAAGTGCGCTGGTTATCAAGAGGCAAAGTATTGACACGCTTGTTTTTTTAAATTGAGAGACAAGCTTAAAGTTTTCTTTACTGACCATAATTTTCACTTGTCTGACCGCTTGCACGAAGAAGAGTTTCTCATACGACTGGCCTGTCTGGGTGATGTTTTTTCTCACCTGAATGATCTGAGTCTAGGATTAAAGGGACTATAATTAACTAGTTGGAGCTGTTCTCTGTCTGCATTAACAAGGACAACACAGGTCTTTTCCATTATTGTATGATTTTTTTGTTGTGTGCAAATGAACTCAAGCTTACGGACATTATCAAATGTTATATAGCGAAGCACCTGAGTGAGTTGGGTGAATAATTACGCAGGTTCTTTCACGATACGGATGATACAAACAACTTTCATGCCCTGCCTCCAGTCCACTTACTGATAAACTGAACAAGAAAGCCTCATTGAAATTACAACAAGCAGTTCTATGAAAATGGATTTTAATCACATGCCACTGCCAGATCTTTGGATAGGGCTGCGCTCAGAGTATCCTGCCTTGGCAAATCGCAATGTTAAGTCACTGATGCCCTTTTCAACCACGTACCTATGTGAGAGTGGCTTCTCGGCCCTCACTAGCATGAGAACTAAATACAGGCACAGACTGTGTGTGGAAAATGATTTAAGACTGAGACTCTCTCCAGTACAACCCAACATTGCAGAGTTATGTGCATCCTTTCAAGCACACCCTTCTCATTAACCTGTTCACAATTTTTGATGAACAAATAAGGTTTTATATGTAAGATGGTTAAATAAAGAGCAAAATTATTGATTATTATTTGTTCCCTGGTCCTATAAGAGCTGTTTGTCACTTCCCACGAGCCGGGTTGTGACGACAACTCACACTCATTCTTATGTTTTAATGTATCATTTTGTGTGTGTGTGGGGGGCAGGCTTACAATAATGGCAAAAAAAAACATTTTGAGGGTGCGCTGTCCCTGGTGCTAGAGGGGGTACGCAGCTGGAGATGGATGTTTGAAGGGGTACGGGACTATAAAAAGTTTGGGAACCACTGCCCTGGAGTATCGGTGACCATGAAGCCCTCTTCCTGTTGTCCCCATGCAGGCCCATGCCCGCTCTGTGCTGTCCTGTGGCCAGTGTTTCGGGGAGGACGGGGAGCTGCTGCAGTCTGTGGCCCTGTCTTTCTGTGCTCTCTGGGCCGACCAGGGTGTGAAAGCTGCAGCTGCCAGGGGCTACGAGTTCCAACTCAACGACTCGGCGCTCTAGTGAGTAACTTACATGTAGTGTTGTCACTGTACTCAGTATCACAGTTCTCTGAAGTATGAGCATGGCAAGGAACCAACATACGGAGCGCACTGAATTTCATGATGAAACAGTGGAAGTTTATAGAAATGCTGCGTTTTGGTATCAATTTCTATTTGAATCAACCTCTGTTGGAGAGCGAGGTGGGGGCAGTGTTGTCTTTTTCACTGTCGTCACTCGCATCCTATAATTGAAGGTATAGCAGGAAGCATATGACATAAAGCAGGTTCTTTAAGGCTCAGAGTGTAATAGTCTGTCTCATGGCTGCTTTTCTTCTTTGCCATGGGAAATGAAGAACCGTGCTACTGGTGTCGTGACGCGTGTTCTATCTGCGCCGTCCCACCTCATTCAGACTGACTGGACCGTGTGGATCCTCCCAGGTCTTACAAGGGAAGCCTTTGCTTACTTCCTCCTCGATTATACACATAATGGGACTGTAGCAAAAAATACATCCGTCACAGGAAATTATTCTCCTGACATTTTGCTGAATTGACATTTTTAATTGGTCGTTCATTATAATGTCATGCCTGCGGAATATCTTTGTAAACGTGGTTGGTTAAAGGACATGGGGAAAAAAAGACATGAGAATTAAGTTTGAAATGCTTGTGTGTCTAGTGAGCAAGTGAGGAGATGATAACTGGCGTGTTGTGATTGGGATAATTGGTTAAAAGATTCCTGACTGTCTGCGTTATGAACTAAGCAGCGGCCAAGTGTTCTGCTTCACAGCAATTCAGCTTTACTTTACCCACCACCTGTTGGGCAGTTGTCAGTAAGGTGGCATTAGAGGACTATGTATGGGTAAGGTGGCATTAGAGGACTATGTATGGGTAAGGTGGCATTAGAGGACTATGTATGGGTAAGGTGGCATTAGAGGGCTATGTATGGGTAAGGTGGCATTAGAGGGCTATGTATGGGTAAGGTGGCATTAGAGGGCTATGTATGGGTAAGGTGGCATTAGGGGGCTATGTATGGGTAAGGTGGCATTAGGGGGCTATGTATGGGTAAGGTGGCATTAGGGGGCTATGTATGGGTAAGGTGGCATTAGGGGGCTATGTATGGGTAAGGTGGCATTAGGGGGCTATGTATGGGTAAGGTGGCATTAGGGGGCTATGTATGGGTAAGGTGGCATTAGGGGGCTATGTATGGGTAAGGTGGCATTAGGGGCTATGTATGGGTAAGGTGGCATTAGGGGCTATGTATGGGTAAGGTGGCATTGGGGGGCTATGTATGGGTAAGGTGGCATTGGGGGCTATGTATGGGTAAGGTGGCATTGGGGGCTATGTATGGGTAAGGTGGCATTGGGGGCTATGTATGGGTAAGGTGGCATTGGGGGCTATGTATGGCATTGGGTAAGGTGGCATTGGGGGCTATGTATGGGTAAGGTGGCATTGGGGGCTATGTATGGGTAAGGTGGCATTGGGGGGCTATGTATGGGTAAGGTGGCATTGGGGGGCTATGTATGGGTAAGGTGGCATTGGGGGGCTATGTATGGGTAAGGTGGCATTGGGGGGCTATGTATGGGTTTGCCAGCCCGAGGGGTTGGCGGTGGATCCACATGTATTGTGGCGTTACCCAGCTCCAATTTAATCTGCACCAGTTTATTCTCGATTTGTCCTCTTTTTGAATATACTCCTGTATAGTAGACTGCTTATGTAGATGGCTACTTAAACACCATGGCGTCATTCTCTGTAGTTGGAGGTATGTGTGCGTTTTACATGTTCCTAAAACAGGCCCCTGCCCTGAACTGAGGTTATGCTCAGAATAGTTTTTATTGTTGTTCTGGTGGCATAGACACACATCCTCTCTTGTGGGGGTTGATCAGAGGCGTTTCTAAGCATGTGATATGATGGGACATAGCACCACGTCCTTGGGGAGGACGCAATTTGGCGCTTCATGTGAAGCGCGGCGGGTTTTTACGACATTTTGTTTCAAGTGTCATCAAATCTCAATTTAGTGCCTCTTTATGCCTTGTTTTCAGGGACATTACCTTTGCTGAATGGGGTGTTGTTCAAGTGAAGTGTGGATTATGATGATGTGGGTTTGGGTTAATGGCAGTAGCATTCTGCTCTCTTTAGTTATTTTTCATACTGATGTTGTGAGTTTTATTTGATAAAAAATCTATTTAATATAATGTGCCCTTATTTTACCAGGTAAGTTGACTGAACATTCTCATTTACAGCAATGATCTGGGGAATAGTTACATGGGAGAGAAGGGGGGGAATTAATGAGCCAATTGGAAGCTTGGGATGATTAGGTGGCCATGATAGAATGAGGGCCAGATTGTAAATTTAGCCAGGACACCGGGGTTAATCCCCCCCCCTACTCTTAACAATAAGTGCCACGGGAATATTTAGTGAAGACAGAGTCAGGACACCCGTCTAATATTCCATTCAAAAGACTGATCCCTACTCAGTGCAATGTCTCGGTCACTGTCTTGGGACATTGATATTTTTTAGACCAAGGTAAGAGTGCCTCCTCCTGGCCCTCCAACATCCAATTGTGCAAGTTCTCCCATTTCAAAAGATGAGAGGCCTGTAATTTTCATCATAGGTACACTTCAACTGTGACAGACAAAATGAGAAAAAAAAATCAGAAAATCACATTGTAGGATTTTTAAATTTATTTATTTGCAAATTATGGTGGAAAACTTTTGTTATTGACCAAATACCTATTTTCCACAATTTGCAAATAAATAAATTAAAAATCCTACAATGTGATTTTCGGGATTTTTTTTTCTCATTTTGTCTGTCATAGTTGAAGTGTACCTATGATGAAAATTACAGGCCTCATCTTTTTAAGTGGGAGAACTTGCACAATTGGAATGGAGGGAGGGAGGGGATGGGTGTGCGTGCATCCTTGGTGGGTGACACAATGAGACTGGACCGGAATGTCTGGAATGCCTGGCTCGTGGCGGAGTAGTGCAGCGTGGGTGGGTGGGTAGGAAGGTGGTTGGCGGGAACCTCTCCGTCTCACCCTGGAGGTATCACTTTACAGCGCTTCGTGACATTCTCTACTGCGCCAGCTTGTGTGTGTTGCTTTGTGAAAAGTGCTAATTGCTGTGTGATCAAAAGGTCAGCTCCAATATGTCATGTTATTCCTCCCCCTTAGATCAACACTACTCATTTGGCCTTTCTCTTCTAATGGTTGTCTGTACCTTTTTATTGTGGCATGAGAAGTGACTTGTTGTTTTGACGTGTTCTAATGATGAGTTTTCTCTCTTATGGAAAGGACTTTGCTTTTAGAGCTCTGCTCAAACAGTCAGACTATGGTAACACAGCTATGACGTTATACCTTCAAAGTATTCCAGTAAGAAGCTTGCATTGATATGATAGCTCATGAACCTGATTTGCATACAATGAGTGAAGGTGTGTTGACACGGAACATGCTTTATAATTGTAAAGACGGGTCATTTCCCTAAGGCTTGGTGTGTTTTAACACCATCACAGTTTTGGATGTTTTTGACGATCCCTTATCACTATGGACATCTTCTGACTCAAGTCCCCGTGGATCCTACGGATGAAGTAAGTTTTCCATGAACACGTTCAACACAAAGAATCTCTCACAGAATTATTTTTGTGTGGACGTTTGTCTGATCACCTAGATTAGAATGCTGGTCCTCTGGTGGTGGATCCCACCTAGCTAGACACTTGGTGGACTGTCCTCTGGTGGTGGATCCCACCTAGCTAGCCACTTGGTGGACTGTCCTCTGGTGGTGGATCCCACCTAGCTAGCCACTTGGACTGTCCTCTGGTGGTGGAACCCACCTAGCTAGCCACTTGGTGGACTGTCCTCTGGTGGTGGATCCCACCTAGCTAGCCACTTGGTGGACTGTCCCCTGGCGGTGGATCCCACCTAGCTAGCCACTTGGTGGATTGTCCTCTGGCGGTGGATCCCACCTAGCTAGCCACTTGGACTGTCCTCTGATGGTGGAACCCACCTAGCTAGCCACTTGGACTGTCCTCTGGTGGTGGATCCCACATAGTCCTCTGGTGGTGGAGCCAGCCACTTTGGTGGACTGTCCTCTGGTGGTGGATCCCTCTGGTGGTGGACCTAGCTAGCCACTTGGGACTGTCCTCTGGTGGTGGAACCCACCTAGCTAGCCACTTGGACTGTCCTCTGGTGGTGGAACCCACCTAGCTAGCCACTTGGACTGTCCTCTGGTGGTGGAACCCACCTAGCTAGCCACTTGGACTGTCCTCTGGTGGTGGAACCCACCTAGCTAGCCACTTGGACTGTCCTCTGGTGGTGGAACCCACCTAGCTAGCCACTTGGACTGTCCTCTGGTGGTGGAACCCACCTAGCCACTTGGACTGTCCTCTGGTGGTGGACCCACCTTGGGACTGTCCTCTGGTGGTGGAACCCACCTAGCTAGCCACTTGGACTGTCCTCTGGTGGTGGAACCCACCTAGCTAGCCACTTGGACTGTCCTCTGGTGGTGGAACCCACCACTTGGACTGTCCTCTGGTGGTGGAACCCACCTAGCCACTTGGACTGTCCTCTGGTGGTGGAACCCACTGTCCTCTGGTGGTGGAACCCACCTAGCTTGGAGTCCTCTGGTGGTGGAACCCACCTTGGACTGTCCTCTGGTGGTGGAACCCACCTAGCTAGCCACTTGGACTGTCCTCTGGTGGTGGAACCCACCTAGCTAGCCACTGGACTGTCCTCTGGTGGTGGAACCCACCTAGCTAGCCACTTGGACTGTCCTCTGGTGGTGGAACCCACCTAGCGAGCCACTTGGACTGTCCTCTGGTGGTGGAACCCACCTAGCTAGCCACTTGGACTGTCCTCTGGTGGTGGAACCCACCTAGCTAGCCACTTGGACTGTCCTCTGGTGGTGGAACCCACCTAGCTAGCCACTTGGACTGTCCTCTGGTGGTGGAACCCACCTAGCTAGACACTTGGACTGTCCTCTGGTGGTGGAACCCACCTAGCTAGACACTGTCCTCTGGTGGTGGAACCCACCTGTCCACTCCTCTGGTGGTGGAACCCACCTAGCTGTCCTCTGAACCCACTTAGCTAGCCACTGGACTGTCCTCTGGTGGTGGATCCCACCTAGCTAGACACTTGGTGGACTGTCCTCTGGTGGTGGATCCCACCTAGCTAGACACTTGGTGGACTGTCCTCTGGTGGTGGATCCCACCTAGCTAGACACTTGGTGGACTGTCCTCTGGTGGTGGAACCCACCTAGCTAGCCACTTGGACTGTCCTCTGGTGGTGGAACCCACCTAGCTAGCCACTTGGACTGTCCTCTGGTGGTGGAACCCACCTAGCTAGCCACTTGGACTGTCCTCTGGTGGTGGAACCCACCTAGCTAGCCACTTGGACTGTCCTCTGGTGGTGGAACCCACCTAGCTAGACACTTGGTCTGTCCTCTGGTGGTGGAACCCACCTAGCTAGACACTTGGTGGACTGTCCTCTGGTGGTGGATCCCACCTAGCTAGCCACTTGGACTGTCCTCTGATCTCCCACACTCCCAAATGACTGCTTAATTTAGTTATTTCTCTCCCATCTGTCTCTCTGTCGCTCAGTACAAGTTACTCATTAAACTGCCTCGGAGACCATATACTCATACAACTCATCATTTTTGCATACACTACCGTTCAAATGACTATTGTAGCTGGAAACGGCAGATCTTTTTAAATGGAATATCTACATAGGCGTACAGAGGCCCATTATCAGCAACCATCACTGTGTTCCAATGGCACGTTGTGTTAACTAATCCGAGTTTCTAATTTTAAAAGGCTAATTGATCATTAAACCCTTTTGCAATTATGTTAGCACAGGTGAAAACTGTTCCGATTTAAAGAAGCAATTAAACTGGCCTTCTTTAGACTAGAGTATCTGGAGCATCAGCATTTGTGGGTTTGATTACAGGCTCAAAATGGCCAGAAACAAAGACTGACTGACTTCGGAACTCGTCAGTCTATTCTTGTTCTGACAAATGAAGGCTATTCCATGCGAGAAACTGAAGATATTGTACAATGCTGCGTACTACTCCCTTCACAGAACAGCAAAAGAGGATTGGGAGGCCCCAGTGCACAACTGAGCAAGAGGACAAGTACATTAGTGTCTTGTTTGAGAAGGAACTTTGCCTAGAAGGCCAGCATCCTGGAGTCGCCTCTTCACTGTTGATATTGAGACTGGTGTTTTGAGGGTACTATTTAATGAAGCTGCCAGTTGAGCTTTTCTATCATAAACAAGGACATTTCTAAGTGACTGCAAACATTTGGAGTGTAATCTCAATGTAGTAATTTTATTTTTACTCCGTTATGCACTGATTAATGCATCAATAAAATATAATTTTGAACATAATTCACAATGTTGGTATTATTTTTTAAATCAACATTGTTCTTCAGTTAAACCATTTACAGTCTTAAAGCTGTTTTTGTTTCTTTTGACTGTCGTTTCCTCCATCTGCCTTTCCCAGTTTCTTTGAGAACATAAGTCGGATCATCTCTCCCAGATACATTCCCACTGAGACGGACGTCCTGCGGGTGAGAGTGCGAACCTCCGGAATCATCGAGACTCAGTTTCCAGTCAATCACATGGTTTTCAGGTAAGGAATGGTTTTCACTGGCTCATGTGAGAATTGCCTTGTCTAAACCAGTCCATAATTCATCTACCCATGAATCTTGTTCAATACATTCATCGTGCTTTCTAAATGTCTTACTTCAGAGTATAACTAACAACTCTGTTATAATGACGCCATATGTCATAAGACCATGACACCCATTGATACCTTGAGAAAATATTCTGTGTGATCATACATTCTCAGTTCAGTGTCATCGTGTTATATCTGTGGGTGGTGTTGTGAATGGGTTTGTGGTATGGCTGTTTAGAGCGGGTCTGTGTCATACTGACAACACTACATGATTACAGGCGACGGGGTGATATTTCAAAAATAATTCTGCTTGCCAACTTCCTCTGATCGTCATCTTGTGGTTCCTTGAGTATGACCATTTTCAAATGAGCATTATTATGAATGTCCATAGTGCTTCATCTCAAACCAATAGAATATTCTGTATTAACTCATTTCTAGTAAACTGTTGTAGTATCAAGACGATGTCCCCTCTTCGCATCACGTATGTGTATGAAAAGCCTCTAAGTCTGGTGTTTCAGCTGTGTGTGATTGTAAAAATGGCTTCAGACAAGTTGTCACCGTTTTCCTGGCTTCTTGGTCTCCTGATGGACAGAGAGGAGAACTGTGCAGGAAGATTGTCGGTGAATCACTATCACGTCATAAGAGAATGTCATGTATTCTAGTTCTAACCGATGGGAACCACTTTCCCAACATGCAGTACTGTTTTCCAGAGGCTTGAATTCATAACTACAAGCGTTCCCAGACGTGCTCCACCCCAGTGTGACTACAAAAATGACCGTTGGGCATGACGTGACTATTCCTCGAAAAATAAAAGGATCTCTCGGATGTCTACCGTGATTTTAATATGTACTACAGGGGCAAACAGAAATGAAGACATTTGGCTTGTCAGACACCTTCCTCAGAGCCATGAATTAATCTTTGTTCTTTTTTTTGGCTTGGCTTGGCTTGGCTTGGCTTGGCTTGGCTTGGCTGACATGGAGGGGTGGGTGAAACTTAGTGAATCATACCGCAGCCATATAACTTTGTTCCCACAATGTGATGCCATGGACAAAGGGCACAACATTGCATAAATGGATGAAGGTAGCTAAGAAAATTAAGGAATTTTTGTACTCTATTGGTAATATGCTAATATATAGTTTTAGTTTTGTGTTTCTATGGAACCATGTATTTCTTTTTACTTTTCCAAACCTCCCTCGGTTTAATTTCTTCAATAATGAAATGTATGCGTTTTAAATCAAACCCCTAATTTCCAAACCCCCCTCGGTTTAATTTCTTCAATAATGAAATGTATGCGTTTTAAATCAAATCCCCTTACATCTGCATGACGTTTCTTGAAATCTCCATGCAATATCAATGCCTCTAACCTCCCAGTCAAATGTTTTTATTCAATTGGTCTTATTGAATGATGAATGTAGCCAAATGTTTCACATGTGAATAATAGCCAGGGGAAACTACGTGGGCAGTGAAGGTGGAGTTTGCCATTGTAATGAGTACTGTAGAGCCGAGGGTGAAATATTATTCCCCGCTTGCAAAATGACTGTGCCCATTGAAAAACAATTTCACAAAAACGTGGGGATGCATTTGTGCAGCTCAAGTTCCATCTATGAATTTGAGTGGTTACATTTCACCACCTCTATCCTTCAGCTTTATAGCAAACCAAGAGCGGGGCTTCTGTTTGACTGAAAAACAAATGTATGTTTCAGTGTAGTAAACAGTTGAGTATGCCTTGTGATTTTCAGAATCATTTGTTGGACTTTTCTCAAAGTGTCTTGGTACACAAAAGGAGCATGCTGATCTCCAGGGTGGGAAGGGGTTGGGTTATAAACCAGCCCTGCTGATTTCCCTACTCTCTGGGCTCTAATGTCCCATGGTGGCCCCATCTGGCCCTTCTCACGACTTAGCGAGGGGTGCCTGAGGAGTGCTAGCAGACACCCCCTCACAGCTGCAAGGGAGGCGGCATACTGAGGAATGAATCGGACCCATGAGATATTGATGTCCCTCGCTCATGCACTCGCTCTCTCTGCGCTTCTGAGAGAGAAGGAATAGCAAGAGGTTTCCTCCTAATGGCCACTAAATCCCCTCCACACCCCTTCTCTCCTTGCTGATTCTCCTTGTGCTGATTCTCCTTGTGCTGATTCTCCTTGTCTCCAGCCTTCTGAACACGTCATGTCATCATGCTTCAGCTCCACTCTTGTGTATTCCACGTAGAACCATGATCAATGACACTACCAGGTATTAGACGTGGATACCGTTGGTTGTGAAACAGAACTTCAGCAACATTAAATGTCAACTTTAATTTTTTTCTGATCACAACAAGCAAAACTTTTATGAATGTGTATCAGAGACCCAGTCATGTAGCAGTCTTGTAATGGTTCCAAAAATACTCTACCTCAATGACTTATCTCAGGGATTGCTGCTGTAGCCTGGTAGTCCAGTAATTAGCTAACTCCTCTCTGTGATGTGTGTTTGTTCATTGTATGACATGACACCTATGGAAGAGTTGTATGCCGTATGGGACCAGGCTGTATGCCGTATGGGACCAGGCTGTATGCCGTATGGGACCAGGCTGTATGCCGTATGGGACCAGGCTGTATGCCGTATGGGACCAGGCTGTATGCCGTATGGGACCAGGCTGTATGCCGTATGGGACCAGGCTGTATGCCGTATGGGACCAGGCTGTATGCCGTATGGGACCAGGCTGTATGCCGTATGGGACCAGGCTGTATGCCGTATGGGACCAGGCTGTATGCCGTATGGGACCAGGCTGTCTTTGCGCTGCCCGGTTTTAAAACAGAATGTGACCCCAGAGACACGACGTAAGTTTATCTGACAAGGGTAGTGTAATCACACTCCTGGCGACAGTCAGATGCAGGTTGGTCACTATCACAATGACCTGTGCCACCAAGACCCTGAGCTTCACAGGGATTCAACATGGAATACTACTTTTCCAGTTCGAGAGTTTAAATGTTTTACCCAGAATGCTCTACTCCTACTCTGTGCTTTAGACAATCCTCAGTTGTTGGTTACAGCACATACAATAAGGGACCAGACTGCTACTATCTTGTTGTTCCTCCCTAGAGACTGGAGTACAGTAGGCCTATTCCTGTGCTCCAGTGTTTGCTGGTGTCGCTGGGTGTAATATACTCTGAACAGAAATGTTTCATATGCACAAAAAGCTTCTTTCTCATTGAGTGCACATATTTGTTTACATCCCTGTTAGTGAGCGTTTCTCCTTTGCCAAAAGAATCCATCCACCTGACAGGTGTGGCATATCAAGAAGCTGATTAAACAGAATAATCATTACACAGGTCCACCTTGTGCTGGGGACAATAAAAGGCCACTTTAAAATGTACGGTTTTGTCTCAATTCAATGCCACAGATGTCTCAACATTTGAGGAAGGGTGCAATTGGCATGCTCACTGCAGGAATGTCCACCCAGAGCTGTTGTCAGAGAATTCAATGTTCATTTCTCTTCCATAAGCTGCCTCCAACATCATTTTAGATAATTTGGCAGCACGTCCAGCCAGCCTCACAACCGCAGACCAAATATATGGCATCAAATCAAATCAAATTTTATTTGTCACATACACATGGTTAGCAGATGTTAATGCGAGTGTAGCGAAATGCTTGTAGTCATGTGGGCGAGCGGTTTGCTGATGTCATCGTTGTGAATAGTGCCCTATGGTGGTGGTGGGTTTATGGTATGGGCAGACGTAAGCTACGGATAACGAACACAATTGCATTTTATCGATGGCAATTTGAATGTACAGAGATACTGTGACGAGATCCTGATATTGTCTTGCCATAACTCCACCTCATGTTTCGCCATGATAATGCACAGCCCCATGTCACAAGCATCTGTACACAATTCCTGGAAGATGAGAAATGTCCCAGTTCTTCCTTGGCCTGCATACTCACCAGACATGTCGTCATGAGCACGTTTGGGATGCTTTGGATTGACGTGTACGACAGCGTCTTCCAGAATCCCATTGATTTTGGAACTCATTTCCCTTGTGCCTGACACCTTGTGTGGACAGAAGGACAAATCAATGAAATGTGGAAGTTGGAAACATTTGTGACGGGCGGGTGTGAAGTTGTTTATTTTTCCAGTCAATTATGTTCAACATTCTGAACTATTTTCATGCATTTGAATGGATCTGTAAGTTACTTTGCTTCATTGATGTTGATCACATTTCAAGATGACACAGGATATAATTAGTGAAATTGAAGTTCTGTTAACAACGACATTAAATAAATATTGTTTTTCTTACCACATGTTGCATCTGGCCACTGCTGCCAATAACTCTCTCCCCAAGTGACTGTACCAATCTGTCAAATCTTTCTTCAGCTTTACATCAGTTACATGAAGTCTGTCCACTGTTCATACACTATTTATGGTGTTTTGCTTCAGTGCTTTCAACCTTTTCAACCTCAAACTTACAATATCCCCCGTGGAGGGTGATGTACATATTTTACAAGTCTTTGGAAATTAAATGATTGACACCAGAAGCTGTAGCCTGTTAATTTGTGTTGTCACCTCATGTCTCCAAGTTGTGAATAAAGTTGTCTGTCTGCCTACCTACAGGATGTATGATGTGGGCGGCCAGCGGACCAAGAGGAGGAAGTGGCTCAGCTACTTTGACTGTGTCCGGGCCGTGCTGTTTGTTGTGGCGCTCAGTGACTACGACATGACCCTGACGGAGGACCGCTCTATGGTAATAGATAGTAGATACCATATAGCAGAAGGTAAGGGAGTTGGAGCTGTTCAGTCTCAGCTTTGATTAAAAAGTAGAGGGGGATGTGGTGTACCCTACAGTACCTTCTCTACGTCAGAACAATGTAACACACCAGTAGAATGGCCTAAAGCTGTGTATGGTATCATCTAATATTTGAAGTAGTATCTGACAGATTGAGTGAAACTTTGTTTAGATCTTTTATGTCCAGTATCATTGATTTTCTTAAACCCTCCACCCCTTTTATCTGTCTCGCTCTGTTCAAATCTCTCTCTGTTCTCTCTTTCTCCCTCTTAGAACCGGCTACAAGAGAGCCTTGAACTCTTTACCTCCATCTGCACCAACATAGTTTTCAGAAGTACCTCATTGGTAAGTTTTCACATGGAGATTGTCTGACAACACCTACTTAACAAATGTCTGCCATAACACAGTCCTCCGAACTGATTGCCTTTCCCAAACATTGTCACTCTTAAGTAAAACCATTACACACTCAATCAAGGTTACAAATGACTTTGTCCACGTTCGTGATGGTTTCTCCTCTGGCCACTTCCAGTTACCCACATTCAGCTGCAGGTAGAAGTTGCCCTTGTTGACAGATCTAGCATCAGATTAGCCTACCACTCAATTCTTACCTTATTTCAATTATGTGGTTTTAGAGGAAACATCTTCCTGTACTCCCAATGTCACGTGCTTGATGTTGGGGCTGTCTATGCGGTGCGGCAGAGCCCAGGGCCACGTTCAGGCATATCACATATGGAGCTGACGTGATTCCTTATTCTACACGTCAGAGGCCTTCCTGTTCCACATGACACGGCTCCTTCTGAACTTTCCACAGCGTTCAAACATGTTGCCATCGCATCATGGTGTTTCATTGACTGAGATGTATAAATAAAGGTTAAATAAAAGCACAACGCTGTGACCTGCTGAGGGCAGCCCAGTGGATGTAATTAAAAGCCCATGGAGTCCCCAGAGTGCCTCCTGCTAACCACCTCTGCCCAGCCAGCCGCAGGCGGCACAACTGCCTCTAATTGCCTCAGACACAGGCAATTACCACACACGGGTCATAATTGAGGTGATCTCAGTTCAGCTCTGAGGCCAGGAGGACTGTTTATAAAAAGCGTGTAACGAGCTTGTTTTAATTTGTCTCGTTTAGACTGTAAAAGGTTTTAAAAGACGTTTGGACTGTGGATGTGTGAGTCATAATCAGTTTTCAGTCATCGAGTGTTTTCTGTCGTTAATTACACTCAAATATAAACGCAACATGTAAAGAGTTGGTCCCAAGTTTCATGAACTGAAATAAAAAATCCCAGAAATTTCCATGTGCACAAAAATCTTTTTTCTCATATGTTGTGTACAAATGTATTTACAGTGAGTATTTCTCCTTTACCAAGATAATCCATCTACAGGTGTGGCATATCCAAGAAGCTGATTAAACAGCATGATCATTATACACGTGCATCTTGTGCTGTGGACAATAAAAGGCCACTCTAAAAAGTGCAGTTTTGTCACACAACGCGATGCCAAAGATGTCTCAAGTTTTGATCGAGTGTGCAATTGGCATGCTGACGGTAGGAATGTCCACCAGAGCTGTTGCCAGAGAATTGAATGTTAATTTTTCTACCATAAGCCAACTCCAACGTTATAGAATTTGGCAGTGCGTCCAACCAGCCTCAACTGCAAACCACGTGTATGGCATTGTGTGGGTGAGCGTTTGCTGATGTCAATGTTGTGAACAGTGCCCTATGGTGGTGGAGGGTTTATGGTATGAGCAGGCAAAAGCTATAGACAACAAAGACAATTGCATTTTATCGATGGCAATTTGAATGCACAGATACCATGACGAGATCCTGAGGCCCATTGTCATGCCATTAATCTGCCGCCATCACCTCACGTTTCGGCATGATGATGCGCGGCCCCATGTTGCAAGGATCTGTACACAATTCCTAGAAGCTGAAAATGTCCCAGTTCTTCCATGGTCTGCATACTCAAACATGTCACCCATTAAGCATGTTTGGGATGCTGTGGATTGTGTACAACAGCGTGTTCCAGTTCCTGCCAATATCCAGCAACTTTACACAGCCATTGAAGAGGAGTGGGACAACATTCCACAAGCTGCAATCAACAGCCTGATCAACTCTATGTAAAGGAGATTTGTCACTCTGCATGAGGCAAATGGTGCTCGAACCAGATACTAACTGGTTTTCTGAGCCACGCCCACATTTTTTTATGGTATCTGTGACTAACATGTGAAATCCATAGATTTGTGCCTAATGAAGGCATTTCAAGACTGATTTCCTTATGAACTGTAACTCAGTGAAGTCTTATTTTTGGTGTCTGTCTCTGTCGTAGGGCAAGGCCAACCTCCAAACTCATTTCTCTTGTCTTTCACATTTTTAGGTTATGTTACTGGTATCTCTTTCTCTCTTACAAGCTAATGATGTGCGTTTGGAAAGTATTCAGTCCCCTTGACTTTTTCCACATTTTGTTACATTACAGCCTTACTCTAAAAATGAATAAATTGTCCCCCCCCCACATCACTCAACACACACTACCCCATAATGAGAAAGCAAAAACTGTTTTTTACATTTTTGCAAATGTATTAAAAATAAACTGAAATCGCATTTACATAAGTATTCAGACTCTTCACTCAGGACTTTGTTTAAGCTCCTTTGGCAGTGATCACAGCCTCCAATCTGCTTGTGTATGACTCTGCAAGCTTTGCACACCTGTATTTGGGGAGTTTCTCCCATTTATTCTCTGCAGATCCTCTCAAGCTCTGTCACAGCTATTTCCAGGTCTCTCCAGAGATGTTCGATCGGGTTCAAGTCCAGGCTCTGGCTGGGCCACTCAAGAACATTCAGACTTGTCCTGAAGCCACTCCTGCGTTGTCTTGGCTGTGTGCTTAGGCTCGATGTCCTGTTGAAAGGTGAACCTTGGCTCCAGTCTGAGAACCTGCTCCAGAGCGCTCAGGATTTCATCAAGGATCTCTGTACTTTGATCTGTTCATCTTTTCCTCGATCCTGATTAGTCTCCCAGTCACTGCCACTGAAAAACATCCTCACAGCATGATTCTGCCACAACCAAGCTTCACCGTAGGGATGGTGCTAGATTTTCTCCAGACATGATGCTTGGCATTCAGGCCAAAGAGTTCAATCTTGGTTCATCAGACCAGAGAGTCCTTTACGAGCCTTTTGGCAAACTCCTAGCGGGCTTGTCATGTGCTTTTCACTGAGAAGTGGCTTCTGTCTGGCCACTCTACCATAAAGGCCTGATTGCAGAGTGGTGCAGAGATGGTTGTTCTTCTGGAAGGTTCTCCCATCTCCACAAAGGAACTCTGGAGCTCTGTCAGAATGACCATCGGGTTCTCGGTCTCAGTTTGGCCGGGCGGCCAGCTCTAGGAACAGTCTTGGTGGTTCCTAACTTCTTCCATTTTAAGAATGATTGAGGCCACTGTTCTTTGGGACCTTCAATGCTGCAGAAATGTTTTGGTACCCTTCCCTAGATCTGTACCTCAACACAATTCTGTCTTCGACCTCATTGCTTGGCTTTTGCTCTGACTTGAACTGTCAACTGTGGGACCTTTTATAAAGACCGGTGTGTGCCTTTCCAAATCATGTCCAATTGAATTTTCCACAGGTGGACTGGAAACAGGATGCACCTGAGCTCAATTTCGAGTCTCATAGCAAAGGCTCTGAATACTTTAATATTTATAAAAAGAAAAATATATGTAAACATTTCTAAACCTGTTCAGTTTGTCATTATGGGGTAGTGTGTAGATGGAGGATAAACCCTTTTAAAATCCTTTTAGAATAAGGCTTTAACATAACGGTGGGAAAAGGGAAAGGTCTGAATGCACTGTTTATTTGTTACTGTGCTTTTCACAGGTTTGACACCAGCTGTGGACCCTAAATTGAAAAACTATATCAGTGTTTTTGGTTCTCTTCTAGGAAGATATTGTGTGTCATGTGAGTTGGTATAGGTCAGGAGTGACACCGTAGAAGGAATGTATGGGATAGTGTTTAAAGTTTTACTTTTAGACATGCAGCTTTATTGATTTTATTATCTTTGTCCTCAGAAATTGTTCAAATGTTGACATTGATTTAGCCATTTATGCTTGTGCAGTGAAGCTCTAGTCTATCTATCTATCTATCTATGATACATTTTTGTATTGTCATCAAATCTTTTTCAGATTCTGTTAATGAACAAAAGTGACCTCTTCCAGGAGAAGATCTTAAACTCAGGAAGGCATTTGCGACTCTACTTCCCTGTTTACAAAGGTAAAATAATAATATTGGTATCAATTCTAGTGAGTTTTTGCTGTTGTCCAAGTCAGTCAAACCAAAAACGTGGAATTGTACTTGTCAAAGAAATGATGCCTTTTGCATTATTCCTCAAATAATCCATCTGTTTTATTCCTAAAATGATTTAGTGAACGCCATTGCTTTTAGATAAAGCTGTGAAGAGAATAAAATGACCTCTTCACGTGTATATTCTTCTGGTACAGTTGAAGTTTACATACACCTTAGCCAAAAACATTTAAACCCAGTTATTCACAATTCTTGACATTTAATCCTGGTATAAATGCCCCGTCTTAGGTCAGTTAGGATCACCACTTTATTTTAAGAATGTGAAATGTCAGAATAACAATAGAGAATGATTTATTTCAGCTTTTCTTTCTTATATCACATTCCCAGTGGGTCAGACGTTTACATTCACTCAATTAGTATTTGGTAGCATTGCCTTTAAATTGTTTAACTTGGGTCAAACGTTACGGTTAGCCTTCCACAAGCTTCCCATAATAAATTGGGTGAATTTTGGCCCATTCCTCCTGAGAGAGCTGGTGTAACTGAGTCAGGTTTGTAGGCCTCCTTTCTCGCACACACTTTTTCTATGGGATTGAGGTCAGGGCTTTGTGATGGCCTCTCCAATCCCTTGACTTTGTTGTCCTTAAGCCATTTTGCCACAACTTTGGAAGTATTCTTTGGGGTCATTGTCCATTTGGAAGACCCATTTGCGACCAAGCTTTAACTTCTTGGCTGATGTCTTTAGAATTTGCTTCAATATATCCACATATTTTTTTCTTCGTCATGATGCCATCCATTTTGTGAAGTGCACCAGTCCCTCCTGCAGCAAAGCACCCCCACAACATGATGCTGCCACCCCCGTGCTTCACGGTTGGGATGGTGTTCTTCGGCTTGCAAGCCTCCCCCTTTTTCCTCCAAACATAACGAGGGTCATTATGGCCAAACAGTTCTATTTTTGTTTCATCAGACCAGAGGACATTTCTCCAAAAAGTACGATCTCTGTTCTCGTGTGCAGTTGCAAACCGTAGTCTGGCTTTTTTTTATGTCGGTTTTGGAGCAGTGGTTTCTTCCTTGCTGAGTGGCCTTCTAGGTTATGTCGATATAGGACTCATTTTACTGTGGATATAGATGCTTTTACTCTGTCTGTCCTCTTCTAGCCCATGTTTAGCGGACGGAGAGGGTATCACTTCTTTAGTGAATAAGAGTTCAAAGTTCATACCAAGTTGCCATACTTTTAAGCTCATGCTATATTCTGGCTGGTATAGTCGAATTTCATCCTTTCGGCGTGTTGACAGTAATCTTCACGTTGAAATTCGATGTTAATTTCGTTATGTTCTTGTCGTTCAACCAGAGCTCACGCTGAGGTTGGCTTAGTTCTGTAGGTGACCTTGTTCTTTTTAACACGGGGACCGCAAGTTCTCACGTCCTTGGAACAGGAAGTTACATTTTCGTAAAGGGGCTTATATAGGGTTGGGAGAGAGGGCCGTGTTTCATAGTTTACAACCGGTGTCTGTTCACATGGGCGGGGCCACTGAGTTGAGCATAGTTCACTCATGAAAACCATTTCTCTCACTTAGGAGCTAAAATTACATTTCATATTTAAACATTTAAATTGCACAACAATTCCATGTGAATCTGATAACTAGAATGTGTAGACTTTCCAAGATAGTTTTTCGTCCTATCATCAGTAATAATGTCTCAGACTCCAACTGATCTGACATATTCTTTAAGTACCAACGCATATTTTCAACTGGTTAGATTACCCAAATAGGGTTCCGTTTCCCACCATTTGATGTTCCCAGACTCTCTGTTAACAAAGGGATTTTCAATAGTCACATCGGTAGAGAGGGGGAAAAAGGGGAAAGGTATTTATTGGGGTCATAAATCTCCCCCAACAGGCCAACGTCATGACAGAAATAATGAACATATATTTATTAAATAAAGTCATCTATAGCCAAGTAACAATGGGATGTGTGAGAGTGGATGTGTGCATAGATTGTGATAATGAGAGGTGCCAAAACACTCCGCCCACCAACATCCTATTAAATAAAACAAGAGAAAAGAAGTCTGCAGACAGTGGGAGTGTTGGCAAACATTTCTAAAATCCTGTTTTGGTTTGTCTGTGTGTATTGATCAGGGGGAAAAAACACTTTAATACATTTTTTAATAAAGATGTAACCTACCGAAATGTGGAAAGTCAAGGGGTCTGAATACTTTCCGAAAGGCACTGTATATGTCTGGTTTTATGATTATATATTTTAGAGCTCAAAATGTACCCCCTGATTCGGTTTAAGCATTGTTTTAAGCAGTCCAATGTTTTGTATTAAAGTGTGAGAAAAAAACAAGGGGAAAACCAGGAAAGAATTGTGGAATTTGGAAAGACAAACCCCCAGAATTGGGCAAATTTGAAATGGTTTTAAAAGGCTTCACTAACATTTTCTGTGCATGACAGGACTTTAGAGCCTGTCATTTTGCGGAATGTCGAAGTCAATATCGGCTATGCACCCAAGAGGGAAAACGGTTGGGCCGTCCTAGAAGTGTTTTAGTGAAATATAATAATTTTGCCATTGAAGTTTGCATCCAAAGGGACTTAGTCATGCGTGCATACATTTTACCATATGGCTGGTCCCCAAACCCACTATCCTGACATTGCAATGCTCTACCAAGATGCATGACAAGTTTCTAAATGCTTTGTGAAGCCTCAATTTAATGATTTATTAAGCTGTGCTTCTGCCACCCTTTTATAAAGCACAGGTTTGTAATATTTTAACAGTGGGTCATGGTATATTTGACATTGGTGGTTGTCACACAGTTATGCCACTTGTATGAACCCTTTATAGAGCATGACATGCGTTATACATTTATATAGTGTTTAGAGAGGCTATAAGCTGCATGTCATTTTAAAGCTGGGACTGGTTTCTCCATATGGATAATCCCTTCTTTGCAGGCTTTCCTGTGTTACTGTGTTTTCTATGGGAATCCCCCTCCAACATACATCCAGTATCCACATTCTGGTTTACACTGGCACATTCTTTAGACTGGAACTACTGCACTTTTCCCTGCAGCACGAGGGGAATCCTACTCTTAGAATTCCCAATGGGAGTATCAAGGTACAAGACAATGGCTGGGGTTTAAAGTGCACCCTATTCTCTACATGGTGCACTACTTCTGACCAGAGGTCTATACGGCACCATTTCAGACACAGCCACTCGGGAGCCAGAATGTCTTGCCAGGGGGGTTATCATGGCAGACCGATAACACCTCACTTATACACAGCCTCTCTGGTCCTCAGGGCTCAGTAACAGTCTTCTATATTTCACTCTCATCCCTCAGAACTGGAGGTGTGGTAATTAAAATGGAGGTGATTCAGTTGACATCAAGGGGTTGTTCTTTTGAAACATGCACACACCTAACTAATACTGTGAGTCCTTTACATTTAAAAAAAATCTAGGAGCAAGGCTCAGCAGACACTCTGCCGTTATTTTCATTTTTAGGACAGCAAACCCCATTGACGCATGATTGCTACTAATCATGTTTCCTTACAGCACTCTTGTACCAGAGGCAGTCTTTGTAATCGAGTGATGGAGTTGATGATGATGATGATGATGATCTGGAATAAGCTACAAGCCTATAGAGATGGACAGGGGTGGACTGAGAAAATATATTTGCCAGATAATTTGTAACACCAGCTTTTAATTTTTTTGAGGCCCCCTTCATTAGCCAAATGATCACAGCACAAAAAACTAAATTCACTTAAACATGGGCCAGCCCATCAGGCAGTTGTGGGAGATTGAACTTGAAATTCAACTTGTATACTTAACTCAATTGGGTATATGTCACTAACTGAGGGGACTTCTCTGCTACGTCCCCTTATACAGGAGCCGACTGGGACGTGGATGCTGCCTCGCGTCACATCACTGCCATGTTTGTGGCATGCAACAGGACCCCCAACAACCGTGTCTTCCACCACTACACCACCGCCACGGACACCCACAACGTACGGGTGGTCTTCCACGTCGTCATGGACACCATCGTCAAGGAGAACTTGGAGGCGGTCTCGTTGCTATAAGACTTTCTACATTTTATTGATGGATATTTGTTTTTATATAATTTAACATAGGTAATATTTACTAATATGGATGGACATTCCTCATTTTGGAATTTTTTTCAATAATCATGTTGGTGATGACGTGTTTTAATTCAATAAAATATTGTACAGGCCTTCTGGTCTTTGAGAATTATTTTAAGATAGCAGCAGATGTATGCCAAGCTTGAGTGGTTTGCATTATGACCTATTTGAGTTGACTAAAATGTGTCTTAAAACATTTACATACAAATAGGTGTCTGGATGAGAATTGTACAAATGTGTGAAGCAGGGTGAATTTTGACCGAAAGGGCAAAATAATTTGAGTGCAATATAAGATGTATTTATTCATTAAACAAAAATGAATACATATGTACATTGCTATGCATTACATAATATGATTTAACAGACAAATAGGCTCTTACCCGTTAGGGGAAGTAGTAGTCAGACTGCGCATGGCAGTATGCTAAAACAGACATTCACACAACATCATTTGTGTCATATGTGAAAATAAGAAACATTCGGTTCCATCGAACATTATCAGTTCATCCACGTTCGCGGTGCTGATCATGCTTCCACACAGTCCAATGAGTCGAGCGATACGAACACGTCTGCTTTACATTGAAATAACCTTGAGCCATCCTGAACAAGTTCGCAGCTCTGCAGATTCGGTGTGATATCTTTGATACAAATAGCCTGGAAAAAAACAAGACATTTTAATCAACATAATGCAACATTAACGAGAAAGTTCGTTGATGTTCAAGACCTGTGGCTGTTTGAGATTAATTTCCCCAAAATGTGGATTTTGAAAACACAATGACTTTAAACTGATTATAGTATGTCCTTTTCTAATCTAGTCCAAACTTGACTGTATAATGAGGCTGTAGGCTACTTGGTGGTGCGCTGGTGCTGAATGGACAGCTCCTTCATGATCCAGTTTCAGGGTGTCAAAACTGTTTGAAATATAATAGTCTACCAAAAAAAACATAATTGCACTGTTGATTATTCTTGTGGCATGAGCAATGATTAACTTTTACGCACCTTTAAGCACTTTTACGCACCACAGGAAGTGCCTGTTTCCAATGCGCATTGCTCAATTGGACATAAGTAATGTCAAATATAGCCTCTTACCATAGATTTCAGGACCGAATTCAGTCGACTGCTCGGTTCCGAGAGGATGGTGTTCACCGTAGACTCTCTGCTGTCCGCCACCGAATCGGTCTCGGACCTCCTAACATATGGTGATCTCCGGATCCCGGACAGCAAACCCGATGCTCTGCCCACCGAGTAGTAGCTTGGGCCGGAAACCTGCTTGTACCATGCTTCGGTTGGGTTGCAAGAAACCAGCATGGAAATGGCTACAATTACTAAAGCAAGTTTAACGGACCTCTCCATGTCGAACACTGTGTGAAGTTCCCGTTATTGCGCTCCTTTCTCCCTATTACTTCACCCCAATGACAACTTGGTATATGTTTTTTTTCTTACTGTCCTCTCTTATATAGTGACCTCGTGATCGTATTTAAATTTCGTCAACTAGGCTACGATAGTGGGTGATTCATATTCCGCTTGATAGAATCTTGTGTGGATTGATCCGTTTTACGCGTTGGAGAGCCAGGGACGTAGGCTTGTGGAGTCTGAAGGGGGGTATGGTGTCAGACATGATCTGACGTTTAATTTAGATTAAGCGAATCTATTTGTTTATAAAACTGCTGAAGAGTAGTAACGTCAGGTTCTGCACACATCAAAACACTTTAACCACTAATATTCTGACGATTTACAAGGTTTACAATTCACAATGCTGCTCAAAAAAATAAAGGGAACACTAAAATAACACTTCCTAGATCTGAATTAATGAAATATTCTTATTAAATACTTTTTTCTTTACATAGTTGAATGTGCTGACAACAAAATCACACAAAAATTATCAATGGAAATCAAATTTATCAACCCAGGGAGGTCTGGATTTGGAGTCACACTCAAAATTAAACTTTGATGTAATGTCCTTAAAACAAGTCACAATGAGGCTCAGTAGTGTGTGTGGCCTCCACGTGCCTGTATGACCTCCCTACAATGCCTGGGCATGCTCCTGATGCTCCGTATGGTCTCCTGAGGGATCTCCTCCCAGACCTGGACTAAAGCATCCGCCAACTCCTGGACAACTCCTGGACAGTGCAACGTGGCGTTGGTGGATGGAGCGAGACATGATGTCCCAGATGTGCTCAATTGGATTCAGGTCTGGGGAACGGGCGGGCCAGTCCATAGCATCAATGCTTTCCTCTTGCAGGAACTGCTGACACACTCCAGCCACATGAGGTCTAGCATTGTCTTGCATTAGGAGGAACCCAGGGCCAACCGCACCAGCATATGGTCTCACAAATATAATAATAATAATATGCCATTTAGCAGACGCTTTTATCCAAAGCGACTTACAGTCATGTGTGCATACATTCTACGTATGGGTGATCCCGGGAATCGAACCCACTACCCTGGCGTTACAAGCGCCATGCTCTACCAACTGAGCTACAGAAGGACCACCTTCACAAGGGGTCTGAGGATCTCATCTCGGTACCTAATGCAGTCAGGCTACCTCTGGCGAGCACATGGAGGGCTGTGCGGCCCCCCAAAGAAATGCCACCCCACACCATGACTGACCCACCGCCAAACCGGTCATGCTGGAGGATGTTGCAGGCAGCAGAACGTTCTCCACGGCGTCTCCGGACTGTCACGTCTGTCACATGTGCTCAGTGTGAACCTGCTTTCATCTGTGAAGAGCACAGGGCGCCAGTGGCAAATTTGCCAATCTTGGTGTTCTCTGGCAAATGCCGAACGTCCTGCACGGTGTTGGGCTGTAAGCACAACCCCCACCTGTGGATGTCGGGCCCTCATACCACCCCCATGGAGTCTGTTTCTGACCGTTTGAGCAGACACATGCATATTTGTGGCCTGCTGGATGTCATTTTGCAGGGCTCTGGCAGTGCTTCTCCTGCTCCTCCTTGCACAAAGGCCGAGGTAGCGGTCCTGCTGCTGGGTTGTTTCCCTCCTACGGCCTCCTTCACGTCTCCTGATGTACTGGCCTGTCTCCTGGTAGAGCCTCCATGCTCTGGACACTACACTGACAGACACAGCAAACCTTTTTGCCACATCTCGCATTGATGTGCCATCCTGGATGAACTGCACTACCTGAGCCACTTGTGTGGGTTGTAGACTCCGTCTCATGCTACCACTAGAGTGAAAGCACCGCCAGCATTCAAAAGTGACCAAAACATCAGCCAGGAAGCATAGGAACTGATAAGTGGTCTGTGGTCCCCACCTGCAGAACCACTCCTTTATTGGGGGTGTCTTGCTAAACGCCTATAATTTCCACCTGTTGTCTATTCCATTTGCACAACAGCATGTGAAATGTATTGTCAATCAGTGTTGTTTCCTAAGAGGACAGTTTGATTTCATAGAAGGGTGATTGATTTAGAGTTACATTGTTGTTTAAGTGTTCCCTTTATTTTTTTGAGCAGTGTTTTTATTAATGTTATGTTTTTATTTTATTGGAAGCCCACTGTGAAGTTTAGCATATAGCCTACCTAGCCTACAGTAAACCTTTAAAAAAATTAGATTTCTCAGTTTGAGTTTTTTCAATTGTAGTATAAACTATTCTCTGTTTTGTCTATTAATTTTAGGTTTCACAAATGTATGGTGCATGTTCATATAGTTGGTTTATTCTATGCATCTTCTGTGTAGAATAACGCATATATTTGGGAATAATTTACTTCTGGAAATGTGAGTCATACACAGTAGTCTGCCACCATGTGGACAATGTAGAATATCACACACACAATCACTTCAGTGTAACAATATTCTCCTTATTTGGTCTGGACCACAGCAGAAGTTGTGATTGGCAGGCCTACTTTTTTGCACTTAGCTGAGGGTATAATCTGGGTCAACACCCTCAACCTCCACAGGTCTCTGTTCATGGCTAACATATAGTATCATTGGAAATGACTTACAGTGCATTCAGAAAGTATTCACACCACTTGACTATTTCCACATTATGTTGTGTTAAATTGACTGAGGTTTTGTGTCACTAGCCTACACACAATACCTCATCATGTCAAAGTTAATTACAAACTAATTACAAATGAAAAGCTCAAATGTCTTGTTTCAATTAGTATTCAACTCCTTTGGTATGGCAAACCTAAATAAATTCAGGAGTAAAAAAATGTCTTCTGTTGCATGGACTCACTCTGCAATAATAATGTTTAACGCTATTTATTTTATGACTGTACCCCACACTATACCCCACACATACAGATAATTGTAAGGTCCCTTAGTTGAGCAGTGAATTTCAAACAGATTCAACCACAAAGACCAGCAAGGTTTTCCAATGCCCCCCAGAGAAGGGCACAGAAGGGCACAAAACATAAGTAGACATTGAATATCCCTTTGAGCATGGTGAAGTTATGAATTACACTTTGGATGGTGTATCAATACACCCAGTCACTACAAAGATACAGGCATCCTTCCTAAATAAAAGTTAGAGTTCAATGGCTGTGATCGGTGAAAACTGAGGATGGATCAAAAGCATTGTACTTCCTCCACAATACTAACATAAATGACATAGTGAAAAGAAGGAAGTCTGTACATAATACAAATATTCCAAATCATGCATCCCGTTTGCAATAAGGCAGTAAAGTACAACTGCAACAAATGTGCCGAATAATTAACTTTATGTCCTGCATACAAAATGTTATGTTTGGGACAAATCCAATACAACACATCCCTGAGTACCACTCTTCATATTCAAGCATGGTGGTAGCTGCATCATGTTATGGATATGTTTGTCATCGGCAAGGACTAGGGATTTTCTTAGGATAAAAAGAACTAGAATAGGCAAAATCCTAGAGGAAAACCTGGTTCAGTCTGCTTTCCAACAGACACTGGGAGACAAATTCACCTTTCAGCAGGACAACAACCTAAACACAAGGCCAAAGATACACCATTATTGCTTACCAAGACAACATTGAATGTTCCTGAGTGGCCTAGCTACAGTTTTGACTTAACTTGGCTTGAAAATCTGTGACAAGACTTGAAAACTGCTGTCTAGCAATGATCAACAACCAACTTGACAGAGCTTGAAGAATTTAAAAAAAAATAATGTGCAAATATTGTGTAATTCAGGTGTGCAAAGCTCTTAGAGACTTACCAGAAAGACTCACAGCTGTAGGTGATTCTAACATGTATCGACTATGGGGTGTGCATACTTATGTTAGACATTTCTGTATTTAATTTACAATAAATTAGCAACAATTTCTAAATAAATGTTTTCACTTTGTCATTATAGGTTATTGTGTGTAGATGGGTGACTAAACAATCTAATTTAATCCATTTTGAATTCAAGCTGTAACAAAACAAAATGTGTAAGAAGTCAAGGGGTATGAATACTTTCCGAAGGCACTGTCGGTGGTACGTTGTGCCTGTGGTAAAATGACCTGATTTGGTTGCGGAGAGTGTCTCTGATGTCAACAGGACTCTCACTCAGCTCATTAGCTTGCTGATACACGCAGACGTTTTGTCTTTTGATGACACTTGCAAAGACAGTTTGCCTTTTTGCAGCGCAGCTTCTGATGAGTAACTCCAAGCCCCAAAATGAATTGACACTAAACGTCTGTGTTTTAAACTAGATGACTGAGGTTCACTCTGCATTTCTGACTGCTATATTAAGAACTCTGACTCAAGTGAAGGACCTTAGAGAGATTTCTGTTTGGCTACAGAGATGAGTGTTGGGCTGACACAACCCATCTGTATGGAAATAGCTCTGGCTCTACTCATTTTGCCAGGTAAGAACGACGAAGGAAATAAAAAAATAACACTAGGAAGTAATTTATAATTAGTGGTATACAATGTATTGTGTCATGTTGGAGTCACTTTTATTGTAAATAAGAATAGAATATGTTTCTAAACACATCTACATTAATGTGGATGCTACCAGGATTACGGATAGTCCTGAAAGAATCGTGAATAATGATGAGTGAGACAGTTACAGACACATAAATATCATACCACTCCTTCCCGGTTATTGTAAGGGTTAGCATGTCTTGGGGGTATGATATCTGTGCACTTGTAACTTTCTCACTCATCATTATTCACAATTCATTCAGGACTATCCATAATCATGGTAGTATCCAGATTTATGTAGAAGTGTTCAGAAACATAGTCTATTTACAATAAAAGTGTAGATAAGAAAAAGTGACCTCAAAATTCTACAATATTGCGCTATAAGTTCATTTGTCCAAATACTTGACACCTTAAAATTGGGGGACTAGATACATGAAGTGCATTCATTTCTAAATGGTAAAATATATATATGAAAATACCTTCAAATAAAAGGCGACATTCTGTATTGTCAACTCACATAAAACATAAAACATTTGATCTCAGACCCAAATTCTGGTATAGAGCTTCACTGTCTAAATACAGTGCCTTGAAAAGGTATTCATACCCCTTGGATTGGTACTACAAAGCAGGATTAACATTTATTTTATTGAACCTTTTTTTTGTCAACAATCTAAACAAAATAACATGTCAAAGTGGAATTTATTTTATTCATATAAGTGTTAATCTCCTTGAGTCAATACATGTTATAAACACCTTTGACAGCAATTACAACTATGTGTCTTCTTGGGTAAGTCTCTCAGAGCTTTAGCCACCTGGATTGTGAAATATTAGCCAATTATTATTTTACTAATTCTGCAAGTTCTGTAACTGTCACCAATGGGGCGGCAGGGTAGCCTAGTGGTTAGAGCGTTGGACTAGTAATCGGAAGGTCAAATCCCCGAACTGTTGTTCTGCCCTAAACAGGCAGTTAACCCACTGTTCCCAGGCCGTCATTGAAAATAAGAACTTGTTCTCAACCGACTTGCCTAGTTAAATAAAGGTAAAATAAAAAATAAATAAAAAATGGCCTCATGGTAACATCCCTGAAAAGTTTCCTTCCTGTCCTGCAGCTCAGTTCAGAAGGACAACTCTATCTTTGTTGTGTCTGGGTGGTTTATTCCATCATCCACAGCATAATGATTAACTTGACCATGCTTAAAGATATATTCAATGTCTGATTTATTGTTACCAATCACTGCCATTCTTTATGAGGCTTTCCAAAAGCTCCCTGGTCTTTGTAGTTGAATCTGTGCTTGAAATCCAATACTTGACTGAGGGACCTTACAGATGTTGTATGCATTGGGACAGAGGAAGGGTTTGTCATTCAAAAATCATGTCAACCCCTATTTTTTCACTCAGAGTGAGTCCATGTAACTTATTACGTGATTTGTTTAGCCAAATTTGACTCAATCTGAACTTAAACAAAGGGGCGGAATACTTATGCAACAATGATATTTTAGTTATGACATTTTTATTAATCTTTAAAAAATTATTTAATTTTTCTTCCATTTCTTTGAGAATATTGTTGACCAAAAAGTGACAATTAACTCAATTTTCATCCCACTTTGTAGCACAATTTTTTTTGAAGCAATTCAAGGAGTATGAATAATTTGGCAAGATGCCATAAATACATAGGGGAGTGTAAATCAATAAAACATAGATCTTTGTTTCAGGGGTTTTGTGCACCGACTGGCTTGTGGCATATCAACCGAAAGAGATCTGTGCCGTAAGAGGCTCTTCTGTTGTCATTTCATGCACATTTCACTATCCTGAGAAGCTTGATAACAAGAACCTAACAGTGGAAAAAGTCATGTGGAGTCAAGGGAGGAAACAGTTTTTTGATGGCCCTTTCATCACTGAGAGTAATAATAGAACTCATACCGGCACCAAATTTGAGTACGTTGGTAACACAGTTCATAATTGTTCTTTGCAAATCCACCAAGTAGAGCAGAGAGACAGTGGAGAATATGCATTCAGATTTGAAACTAACAACGGCAACTGGACGGGAAAGAACGCTACAAACGTGAATGTTTCTGGTAAGTCTGTTTTCCATCCTTTGCTTCAAAAGTGAAATGTTCTTAGGTCACCATTGCATTGTCAATAGATTAGGACATTTACAGTTGTTTTTTTCTCCACTTTTAGAGTTGTTCATTTCGATGACAACACCCAAAGTACACGAACCAATAAAAGAAGGGGATTGTGTGAATCTGACCTGTATGTACAACTGTTCATCTGCAGTTATGTGGTTCAAGAACAGAAAACCCCTGCAAGAGGAGTCCTCAACTCTTTACCTCCGTGACATATCCTTTCAAGACTCTGGAAACTACTCATGTTCGCCAAAGCATTACAACAGACCACTTTCTGATGTTATCAGGGTCAATGTTGAATGTGAGTAAAGGAAGGTTTTATTAACAAGTAACACTGTTTTCTAAAAAGTCACGGATGGAAGAACACCTGATGATGTGGTCTGATCTCTTTCAGATGGCCCTAGGAATACCTCAGTCTCAGTTTGGCCGTCGTCTGAAGTTTTGGAGGGTAGTGATGTTACTTTGACCTGCAGCAGCAATGCTAACCCAACATTGAACTACACTTGGTTTAAAATAGATGGAGACAGTTGTCTGGAAATGGTATATCAGGCTGAGCTACAGTTTAATGTTACTCTCACTGGTAATAGTGGGAAATACTTCTGTGTCGTCAGCAATGAGCATGGAAGACAGAATTCCACTATTCTATCTCTGAAAGTCAAAGGTAAAGTACAATAACATTTTGTAACCACAACGGGTTACAAAGAGTAACAATTCCAACAATCAGAAATCTGAACAACTTAAATGCAAAAACAAATGCACTTGTCTTTTCCTAATAGCACTGACTTTTCTTATAACTTCTTTATTGAGGAAAAATGAGTTTACTATGACTGTGATATGTGGTTGTCTCACCTAGATATCTTAAGATGAATGCACTGATTGTAAGTAACTTTGGACAAGAGCGTCTGCTAAATTATTTAAATGTGTTTTAAATTATAATGCTTTTGTGTTCATATGCAGATCATGCAAAGGGGATGGTAGCTGTGACACTCACAATACTTATTGCAGTTCTTGCTGTTGTGCCAATGATTGTCATTGTGCCTATGGTTGCTTGGCATCTTGTTGCTCACAGGTACGTTTTACCCACTATTTCCTCAAACTAATATTTTTAGCTGATTTACTATGCATTCTAAATGAGTCAAAATCATGCTGCCTATGTGTGTGTCCTCAGGAAAAAGACTACAGCACCAAAACCACACACAGAAGAGAACAGACAGGTGACAATATGTTTTAAACCATTTGTTCCCAACTATGTTTTCAGCTATTTGTTCCTGGCTATTTGTTCCCAACTATGTGTTTCAGCTATTTGTTCCCAGCTATTTGTTCCCAACTATTTGTTCCCAACTATGTGTTCCCAGCTATTTGTTCCCAACTATGTGTTCCCAGCTATTTGTTCCCAACTATGTGTTTCAGCTATTTGTTCCCAAATATTTGTTCCCAACTATGTGTTTCAGCTATTTGTTCCCAGCTATGTGTTTCAGCTATTTGTTCCTGGCTATTTGTTCCCAACTATTTGTTCCCAGCTATTTGTTCCCAGCTATTTGTTCCCAGCTATTTGTTCCCACCTATTTGTTACCAGCTATTTGTTCCTGGCTATTTGTTCCCAACTATGTGTTTCAGCTATTTGTTCCCGGCTATTAATATTTGTTCCCAACTATGTGTTTCAGCAATTTGTTCCCGGCTATTTGTTCCCAACTATGTGTTTCAGCTATTTTTTCCCAGCTATGTGTTTCAGCTATTTGTTCCCGGCTATTTGTTCCCAACTATGTGTTTCAGCTATTTGTTCCCAACTATTTGTTCCCAACTATTTGTTCCCAGCTATTTGTTCCCACCTATTTGTTACCAGCTATTTGTTCCCAGCTATTTGTTCCCACCTATTTGTTACCAGCTATTTGTTCCCAACTATTTGTTCCCAACTATTTGTTCCCAACTGTGTTTAAGCTATTTGTTCCCGGCTATTTGTTCCCAGCTATGTGTTTCAGCTATTTGTTCCCGGCTATTTGTTCCCAACTATGTGTTTTAGCTATTTGTTCCCAACTATTTTTTTCCCAGCTATGTGTTTCAGCTATTTTTTCCCAGCTATTTTTTCCCAACTATGTGTTTCAGCTATTTGTTCCCGGCTATTTGTTCCCAAGTATTTGTTCCCAGCTATTTGTTTCCAACTATTTGTTCCCAACTATGTGTTTTCGGCTATTTGTTCCCAGCTATTTGTTCCCAACTACTTGTTCCCAGCTATTTGTTACCAGCTATTTGTTCCCAGCTATTTGTTCCCAGCTATTTGTTCCCAACTATTTGTTCCCAGCTATTTGTTCCCAGCTATTTGTTCCCAACTATTTGTTCCCAGCTATTTGTTCCCAGCTATTTGTTACCAGCTATTTGTTACCAGCTATTTGTTCCCAACTATTTGTTACCAGTTATTTGTTCCCAGCTATTTGTTACCAACTATTTGTTCCCAGCTATTTGTTACCAGCTATTTGTTCCCAGCTATTTGTTCCCAGCTATTTGTTACCAACTATTTGTTCCCAGCTATTTGTTCCCAGCTATTTGTTACCAGCTATTTGTTCCCAGCTATGTTACCAACTATTTGTTCCCAGCTATTTGTTACCAGCTATTTGTTCCCAGCTATTTGTTCCCAACTATTTGTTACCAGCTATTTGTTCCCAACTATTTGTTACCAGCTATTTGTTCCCAGCTATTTGTTACCAGCTATTTGTTCCCAGCTATTTGTTCCCAGCTATTTGTTCCCAGCTATTTGTTCCCAGCTATTTATTTTGGGCTATGCACGTATGTCATATTTGTGCTTTTGTGTTGCAACCAAACAATAATTCTTCCATCCTTATCCTCAAACTAATTGTGATGATAGTCATGCAGGGTCAATGTTTGAACCCAATGCAGTTGCAGCACAGTGTGCCACAGCTATGTGCCACATGTACAGAACAAAATGCAGGCAGTCACTATTTATGCTACAGCCATCAGCATGCCTAGAGTCTTCACCACAAAAACACCCACAATGTTCGTGGTGAGAGAGAAACAAGCAGAAAATCCTGCAACCAGTATAGACTGTAATTGTATATGTCTGTGTGTGGGTAGGAGCAAGTGTACTGGCAGATTCACAGTGGAAATTGATGTGAAAGTGTGATCATTTACAATAAGGAAGTGGAAATATCGTAGGTGAACTTTGTTTTGCCCAAATATTTTTTAACTATTGTGCAGAAAGTTCTGCTGTTCACTGCAAGTATTTTCTCTATCTCACTGTGTCTAGACCACAGAAGTGCATGTAACCAGTCTCACATCAGACTGTAGTCTGACAGAAGAGTGGAGAGAGGAGGAACCATCGCAACAGGAAGATGTCAGCTATACAACAGTGCACATCAACACCAAGCAAAGGGCAAACATGTAAGTAAAGTGATAATTGATTAAACAATACACAAATCAATGGGTGATGTTACCTTAACCAACTGCACTGTGTTTGTGTTCACGTCCTCTGTTAGAGAACAGCAGAAGGAGGAAACTACGGCCATCTCTATATGGTAAGACAGCTACTTTAAAGAAATACACTTAATATGAACATTTTATTTCCATTTTTTTGTGATAACCAATAACAATGTGTGTTTCTGTTTCCACATGTTCAGGGACCAACAAGCCAAGGAGGACCTCTACAGTGTAGTATCCAGGTACCAACCTGTTATATCCTCTCTGCAACAAGGACAATGACCGTCCCAATGACAGGCCTGCGTATAAAGGGAATGTAGTTTTTGCCAACGACACTTCTTCATATTCTAATGGTCTACAGCCATGATTTTAGACCTAGTATACACCAGTCTTAATCAACAATGATTTGAATAAGAACAATTATAATGTAAAAGATAATGATAACAACAATAGAATTCCACAACCATGATAATGACTGTGTTCTTGTTTGTAGACCCACTCCTAGGGGGAAACAGGCCCAGGATGACCCAGTCATCTACAGCACTGTGTTCAGGTAACACATCTCAACTAAGACTTTGTGTCACTTTGGCTGCGTTTAGACAGGCAGCCCAAATTCTGATGTTTTTTTCCCTTCACTAATTGTTTTTTTTTACCAATCATATCAGATCAGCTCTGAAAAAGATCTGATGTGAAAAAATCAGAATTGGGCTGCCTGGCTAAGCATAGTCTTTGCTTTGGTGTTTTAAAATAAAACAAACATTATGATCACACAGTTCCATTACCATAAACGTAAGGCAGATATTTTCAGAAGTAAATCTGTTTTTTACAGTGTACATTGACCCATTCATACTTTCTTTAACTAAGACTTTATTTTGGTTTCAGGCAGTAGTTGAGATGTTGCCTGGCTAACCAAACTCCTTGATCCGGCCAAACGCTATGCCACGCCCACAGATGTTAGTGTCTTCTGAGTCTGGATCGGAGTACAATTCCTGACAATACAAACACATTCTAACCACTCTGATTGGTCCCAGAAACTGATGGGTTGGGCCAGAGCCAATACACACGTGGGTAAAGCGTATTGATAGAGGACTCATCCTTTTATCTGTGACATAGCGTCTGTGACAGCATGTGCAGCACCATTTAGGCTATCTTCATTTTGAAGTAGTTCATTTTCTTCTTCAGTTTGGC